>NW_016930288.1:22066-25036 GCF_001483705.2 Eufriesea mexicana
CCCACCGAAATTTCAAGCAGAACATGGAATGGTAGAGTAAACCGCAGAAATCCATTGAATCGCAGTACATGACACAGCTACCCTTTCCCAGTATAGCCAAACGTAGTTGAAGCCAACCTAATGTGCCGAGGCCACTTTTACTGGTCTCACGAGAGCCAGGCAGAGAATAGCAGAGCAATGTAGAACCCTGAAATCTCCCGGAAAGCGGTGTAAAACCCAAAAGCCGTAACCATCCCTACCAGTCGTACTAAAACCAGTCGAAGCCAAACGTGACGTGACTGAATATACCGTGCGTAGAGCATTATTCCTGGCGTCTACAGAGACAAGCAGAGTTTGATAGCGCACAGATGTGCGCAGGAGGACATAGAATAGCAGTGTGAGGCACAAAGTCGGTGCTAACCTACCATAACACTACGTAACCTAACCTAACCGAACGTAACGTAACTCAAACTAACGTGCCACGACCGATATTGCTGGCCTCCCCAGGGACCAGCAGATTAGTGAAGAGGACGTAGGAGGGTAGGAGTCTATCGAATGACAGTGTATCGCACGAAAGTTGAAGCTACAATTACCAAACATAGCCTAACCTATCCTATCCAAACGTATCCTAACACAACCTAACGTGCCACGAGCTCTATTGCTCACATCCCAGGAGTTGAGCCCGATATAGTAGAGCAATATAGAGTGCAACAATCCACTGATTAGCAGCGTATAGCACAGAAATCAAAGCTATCCTCTGCTAACCCATCCAAACGTAATATAAGCGAGCGCAGGATAACTTACTCTAAAGTGACGAGACCACAATTGCTCGCCACCCCAGAGCCAGTCATAATATGCTAGAGCACAGCAGCGCGCACGCATCCACCAAATAGCAGCGTATAGCACAAAAGTCAAAGATTACTCAACCCAACCTGACCTAACCTAACCTAACCAAACGTGGAATAACTAAACCTAACGTGCCGGAACCTCTATTCCTGGCCTCTCCAGAGTCAAGCACAACATATTATAGTACAACAGAGCGCAGAAGTCCACACCATTGACGAGTATGGCTCAATAGTCAAAGCCATTGTATCGTAACCTGACCAAACGTGAGCTGGCCGAACACAGCCTAACACAACCTGACGTGCCGATATCACTATTTCTGGCCTCCACAGCGCCTAACATAGCGTATTGGAGCACAGTAGATTGAAGGAATTCAACGAATACACGCGTAGAGCATAAAAGTCAAAACTATACTATCCTAACCGAACCAAATGTAACATAACCGAACGCAACCTAACTGTGGCTAACATGCCGAGACAAATACTAACTGCCTCCCCAGGGCCAAGCAGAATATACTAGAGCACAATAGAGCGCGGAGATCCACCAAATAGCAGTATATGTCGCAACAGTCATAGCTACCCTGTCCTAACCGAACTAACCGTAACATCGCCAATCGTAAACAAACTCTACCTTACGTGCCGCCACCACGATTGCTGGACTCCGCAGAGCCTAGGAGAACATGTTAGAGGAGAGTAGAGCGCAGAAATCCATAGAAACGCTGTGTATTGCAGAAAAGTGAAAGATACGCAATCCTAACCCAAACTAACAAATCCCACCCTGACGCAGCATACTCAGCGTAACGTGCCGCGATCACTATTGCTGGCTTCCACAGGGCCAATCTGATTAGAGTAAAGCAGAGTGGAGGGCAGGAATCCGCCTAATAAAAGCGTATAGCACAAAAGTCGAAGCGATCCTAACCAAACATAGCCTAACATATCCTATCCATGCGCATCCTATCTGAACCTATCGTACCGAGGCGAATGTTGGAGGCCTCCCTAGAGCCAAGCAGAACATACTACAGCACAGTAGGCCGTAGTAATTGGCAGAACAGCAGGGTATAACACAATGGTCGGTGCCATCCAAACCAAGCGTAGCCTAACCTGTCGCAGCCAAGCGTAACCTACCCCAACCTATCGTGCCACGACCGCTATTGCTGGCCTCACAAGAATCGAGCAGAGTATAGTAGAGCAATGAAGTGCGTAGGAATCTGCCGAATGGCAGTGTGTAGCACAAGAGCCAAATACATGCTATCCTAACCTAACCAAACGTAACATATACAAACCAACATATCTCACCCTAACATGCATGCGCCACAATTGCTGACACCCCGAGACATGCAGGATATTCTAGAGCAAAGAAGAGCGCAGAAATCTGCTGCATTGAAGTTTAAAGCAGCAACGTAGAAGATGCACTAACCTAACCTCTCCTAACCTAACATAACCAAACGTAGCCGATCCTAACCTAACGTACCTAGCCCACTATTGCTGTCACCCCCGTCGCCTAGCAGGGCATATTAGACTAGAGGAGAGCGCTGAAGTCCATGGAATGTCTGTTTATAGCACGAAAGCCAAAGATATCCCAACTTCACCTAACAAAGCCTAACCTAACCAAACGCAACGTAGCACGACCTAGCGCGCCGCGGCCACTATTTCTGGAACTCCCACAGCGGAGCAGGGTGCATTAGATAACAGTAGATCGCAGAAATCTACGGAATGGCAGTGTGCAGCACAAAAGTCAAAGCTACTCTAACCTAACCTAACCAAATATACCACTAACAAACGTAACCTAATCGAAACTAACGAGCCTAGACCGCAACTGCAGACCTCCCCACAGTAAAGCCGAATATGCAAGAGCCTGGTAGAGAAAAGAAATCCGCCGCGCTGAAGTGTAGAGCAGAAGTGTTGATGATAACCTAACTTAACCTGGCATTACCTAACCTAACCAAACGTAGCCTGACCAAAGCTAACGCGCCGATACCACTACTGCTGGCCTCCCGAGTATAGAGCAGAGTACAGTAGAGCAATGTAGAGCGAAGGTATCCACCGAAAAGCCGTGTACAGCTCGAAAGTCAAAGCTACACTTTCCTTTTTTTCACGTGGGGGAAATCTTCCAATGATGTCCGGACACCTTTGGGCAGAGGGCGTGGTG
>NW_016930289.1:0-540 GCF_001483705.2 Eufriesea mexicana
TGACACTATCCACTAATATCGCGGTGAGCAAACTTCCTTGCATAAATAAGGAGGAAAGATTCATTTGGCGTGCTATAGCCGTTGGACTGCTATAGAATCTTGCTGGAAAGTTCAATTTTATTGACATTTTCGACTAATATCGTGGTGAGCTAACTTCCCTGCGTAAGTAAGGAGGAAACATTATGTTGGCGTGCTCTAGTCATTGCAAAGCTATAGAATCTGGAAGAGAAATTCAAATTTGTTGTCATTTTCGACTAATATCACGGTGAGCTATCTTTCTTTCATAAATAAGGAGGAAGGATTCAATTGGCGTGCTATATCCATTTCAATGCTGTGGAATCTGGCTGGAAAATCCAATTTTATTGACAAGTGCAATGCTGTGGAATCTGGCTGGAAAATCCAATTTTACTGACATTTTCGGCTAATATCGCTGTGATCTAACTTTGTTGCATAGATAAGGAGGAAAGGTTCTATTGCCGTGCAATAGGCATCGCAAGGCTATAGAATCTTCCTGGAAAATTCAATTTTATTGACATTTTC
>NW_016930290.1:0-472 GCF_001483705.2 Eufriesea mexicana
AAAGTCAGGTCACCACAATATTATTCGAATATGTCAATAAAATTCATTTTTCCAGCCAGATTCAATAATATTGCATTGGATATATCGCGCCAATAGGATATTTCTTCCTTATTTATGCAAGAAAGTTAGCTCACCACGATATTAGTCGAAATTGTCAATAAAATTGAATTTTCCAGCCTGGTTCTATAACATTGAAATGGCTATAGCACGCCAATAGGATATTTCCTCCATATTTATGCAAGAAAGTTAGCTCACCACGATATTAGTCGAAATTGTCAATAAAATTGAATTTTCCAGCCTGGTTCTATAACATTGAAATGGCTATAGCACGCCAATAGGATATTTCCTCCATATTTATGCAAGAAAGTTAACTCACCACGATATCAGTCGAAAATGTCCACGAAATCGTGTTTTCCAGACAGATTCTGTAGCATTGCTGTGGATATATCGCGCCAATTGGACATTTCTTCCT
>NW_016930291.1:0-419 GCF_001483705.2 Eufriesea mexicana
ACATCCATGCATACATACATACATACATCCACCCAACCACCCATCCATAAATCCATCCAACCAAACATCCATCAATCCATACATACATTCATCCATACATCCCCTCACCCATACTACCATAAATGCATCCATTCGTACGTCCATCATTCGATACATCCATCCATCCATACATCCATACATGCAGACAGCCATGCATCCATACATTCATACTTCCGTACATCCGTCCATACATACCTCAATCCATCCATGCATCCATCCATCCACACAACCATTTAAACATACATACATCCATCCATACATCTATGCATCCATACATAAATCCATCCATACATTCATACATCCACACAACCATACATTTATAAATCAATACATCCGTACATATATACATACATACATTCATACATACGTACATCCGTCCA
>NW_016930291.1:496-2699 GCF_001483705.2 Eufriesea mexicana
CAGCCATACATATATTGATCCATACATCCACACATCCGTACACCCATACGTTCGTATATTCACACATACATACATCCATACACCTATACATCCACGCATACATCTATACACATCCGTACATACGGCCACCCATCCACCCATCCATAAATCCATTCATCCACCAATCCATAAATCCATCCAATCATAGATCCATCCATCCATGCATTCATACATACATACATCCGTCCATCCGCACATCCATACATCCATACGTCCACCCTTCGATACATTCATCCAATCATACATCCACCCATCCATTCATCCATCTATCCATACATCTATCCATCCATACATCCTTGCACCAGTCCATTCATCCATTCATACATACATGCATACATCAATACATCCATACATCCACCCATGCATCCATACACCCGGCATCCATAAATTCGTACACGCATACGTCCATACATCCATACATTCATTCATCCATACATGCATACATACATGCATTCTTACATCCATACATTCATACATCCATCCATCCATACATACATCCGTCCATCCTTACCTCAATCCGTCCATACATCCGTTCATCCAAACATTCATCCACCCATCCACCCATCCAGCCATGCACCCATAGAGACATACGTACATACACCCATATATACATCCATGCATACATCCATTCAAACTTCCATACATACATCCATGCATACATCCATGCACACATAAATGCATACATCTATGCATACATATATGCATACATCCATACATTCATCCATACAAGCATCCATACATACATCCAATCTTCCGTCCGTTCGCCGATCCATTCATCCACCCACACATCCACAGATACATGTCTCCTTATATCCATACTTTCGTACCTCCACACAATAATGCATACATACATCCACACATCCGTAACGCAACTACGGCCATACATACATACATCCATACATACAAACGTCCATACATTAATCCATCCATCCATCCATACATCCATCCATCCATTCATCCATACATCCACACATACATACATCCATACATCCATACTCCCGTACAACCGTCCATCCATACCTCAACCCATCCATACATCCGACCATCCATACATCCATACATCCACACATCCATACATCCACAAATCCATCCATCCATGCACTCATCCATCCATACGTACATCCATACATACGTCCATACATACACCCATACATCCATGCATACACCCATACACTCATGCATACATACATCCATACATACATCCAAACATACATTCACCCATCCACCAATCCATTAGTCCATCCGACCATACATCCATAAATGCATACATCCATACATTCTTGAATCCATACATCCATACATACATACATCCATGCATGCATACATCCATACATGCATACATCCATACATCCATCCTTACATACATTCATCCATACATCCCCACATCCATACTTCCATAAATGCATCCATTCGTACGTCCATCATTCGATACATCCATCCATCCATACATCCATACATGCAAACAGCGATACATACATACATTCATACTTCCGTACATCCGTCCATCCGTACCTCAATCCATCCATACACCTATCAATCCAAACAACCATTCATCCAGACATACATCCGTACATTCATCCATACAAGCATCCATACATACATCCACTCATCCGTCCATTCACCCATCCATTCGTCCACCCACACATCCATACATCCATGCCTCCGTACATACATATATCCTTACATACATACATCCATGCATACATACATCCGTACATCCATAACGCAAATACGGCCATGCAAACATACCTCCATACTTCCGTCCACCCATACATCCATACATCCACAAATTCATCCATCCATGCACTCATCCATCCATACATACATCCATACATACATCCATACAAACATCCGTACATCCATACTTAGACCCATACACTCATCCATATATACATCCTCAGATGCATCCGTACATACATCCATACATACAACCTTTCATCCACCCTTACATACACCAGTACATTCGCCCTTCCATTCACGCAACCATACATCCATACATCCATCCACCCATCCATATATCCATCCAAACGTACATCCACACATTCATACATCCACAAATCCATACATTCGTGCCTCCATTCTTTGATTCATCCATCCATCACTACATCCACACATATATACAACCATACATACATACATCCGTAGATCCGTCCATCCATACCTC
>NW_016930292.1:0-831 GCF_001483705.2 Eufriesea mexicana
CAAGAAAGTTAGCTCGCAGCGATATTAGTCGAATATGTCAATAAAATTGAATTTTCCAGCTATATTCTGTAGCACTGCAATGGCTACAGCACGCCAATGGAATCCTTCCTGCTTATATATGCAAGAAAGTTAGGCCACCACGATATAAGTCTAAATGTCCATAAAACCGAGCTTTCCAGCCAGATTCTATAGCCTTGCAATGGTTATAGCACGCCGGTAGAATATTTCCTGCTTATATATGCAAGAAAGTTATGTCACCGCGATATTAGTCGAAAACGTAAATAAAATTGAACTTTCCAGCCCGATTCAACAGCATTGCAGTGGCTATAGCACGCCAAAAGTATCTTTCCTTATTATTTATGCGGGAAAAATAGCTCGCCATGATATTAGATGAAAATGTCCATAAAATCGAGTTTTCCAGGCAGATTCTATAGCATTGCAATGGCTGCAGCACGCCAATAGAATATTTCATCTATATTTATACAAGACAGTTAGCTGACCACGATGTTAGTCAAAAATATCAATAAAATTGAAATTTCCAATAGATGCTATAGCATCACTATGACTCTAATACGCCAGTAGAATCTTACCTCCTTCTATATGCAAGAAAACTGGGCTACCACGATAGCAGTCGATACTGTCAATGAAATTGAACTTTCCAGCCAGATTCTACAGCATTGCAGTGGCTATAGCACGACAATAGAATCTTTCCTCATTATTTGTGCAAGAAAGTTAGTTCACCGCGATATTAGTCGAATATGTCAATAAAATTGAATTTTCCAGCTATATTCTATAGCACTGCAATGGCTACAGCACGCCAGTAGGATCTTT
>NW_016930293.1:0-703 GCF_001483705.2 Eufriesea mexicana
TCCTCCTTATTTACGAAGGAAATTTCTCTCACCACGTTATTAGTAGAAGGTGTCAATAAAATTGAACTTTCCATTGTTATCCTATAGCATAATTATGGCTGAAGCAATCCAATAGAATCTGTCCTCCTTATTTGTGCAGAAAAGCTAGCTCACCACGACATTTGTCGAAAATGTCAATAAAATTGAACTTCCCAGTCAGATTCTATTGCAATGCAATGGCTATAGCTAACCAATAGAATCATTCCTCCTTATTTATGCAGAGAAGCTTGCTCACCGCGATATCAGTCGAAAATGCCAATAGAATTATAGTTTTCAGTCAGATTCTATTGTAATGCATTGGCTATAGCGAATCAATAGAATCTTTCATTCTTATTTACGCAGAAAGGATTACTCACCAAAATATTACTCGAAAATGTTAAGAAAATTGAACTTTTCAGTCATATTCTAATGCAATGCAATGGCTATAGCAAACCAATACGATCTTTCCTCCTTATTTATGCAGAAAATATTGCTCACCCCAATATTAGACGAAAATGTCAATAAATTTGAACTTTTCAGCCACGTTCTATTGCAATGCAATGGCTACAGCAAACCAATGGTATCTTACGTCGTTGCTTAATTTACGTCGTTGCTTACGCATAGAACACTGTTCAACTCAATATTTGTCGAAAATGTCAATGGAATTGAACTTTTCATGCTCATC
>NW_016930294.1:0-302 GCF_001483705.2 Eufriesea mexicana
GATGTATGGATGGGTGCTAGTATGGATTGTTGGATGTATGGTTCGAAGGATGTATGGATGGCTGGATGTATGAATGGATGGATGTATGGAAAAATGGATGTATGAATGGATGTATGTGTGGATGAATGGTTTTGTGGATGGATGGATGAATGGAGGGTTTGAGGTATGGATTGACGGATTTAGGTATGTATGGATGTATGTATGTATATATGTATGGATGTTTGGTTGGGTGGAAGTACCGATGGATGGAAGTACGGATGATAGGATTTATGTATGTGTGGATGGATGGATGTGTGGCTGGA
>NW_016930295.1:0-762 GCF_001483705.2 Eufriesea mexicana
GCCAGCAATGGTGGCCGCGGCAGGTTAGTATGAGTTAGGATACGTTTGGTTTTGTTAGGATTGAACATGTTAGGAGAGGATATCTCTAACTTTAGTGTTATAGTCTGCTATTAGCTGTACTCCTGCGCCCAGTAGAAATCTTATATCTTCAGCATCGTTCCGGGAATGCCAGCAATAGTGGTCTCGAGTCCTCATGTTTTGCAGGCTACGTTCGGTTAGGATGGCCATAGTCATGTTTGGTCATGATTGCTTCAGCTTTTGTGCTGTGCACTGCAATTCTATAGGTTTCTGCGCTCTACTGCACTTTAGTATGTCCTGATTGGCTCTGGCAGGGGCAGCAATAGCGGTCTCGGCACGTTAGGTTTAGTTAGGCTACGATTGATATGATGATTGTCCAGGTAAGTATATGCTACTTTGACTTTTGTGATGTACTCTGCTATTAGGTGAACCTGTGCGCTCTGCTTTGCTGTAATATGTTCTGCTTGGCTCTTCGATGGCCAGTAACTGTGGTCTTGGCACGTTAGGTTGTGTTACGTTTCGTTTCGTTGGGTTAGGTTGGGAACGTTTGGCCAAGATTTCTTTGACTTTTGTACTGTATGCTGCTTTTCGGTGGATTTTTGCGATCTACATTGCTCGACTACACTCTGCTCGTCTCCGGTGAGGCAAGACTTTGTGTTCCTGGCACGTTGGTTTGAGTTTGGTTACGTTTGGTTTCATTAGGTTAGGAAACATTTGGTTAGTGGAGATTTTGCTTTCGTGCTA
>NW_016930296.1:0-1661 GCF_001483705.2 Eufriesea mexicana
CCGCATTTCAGTGAATAACAGAGAAGTCGAAGATATCCTATCACGACCTGACCCAAGCTCACCAAACCAAACGTAGTGTAATCCAACATAACATGACAAGACCAATATTGCTTGCCTATCCAGCGCCAGGCATAGCATATCAGAACACATTACAGCGCAGAAATCCTCCGAATAGCGGTATATGGCAAAAAAGAGAATGCAGCCTATCCTAACCTAACAAAACGTAACATAATCAAACGAAGCTAAACTCAACCTAACGTGCCGAAACCACTATAACTAGCCTCCACATGTCTGAGCGGAATGTGCTAGATCACAGTAGAGCTCAGAAATACGCGGATATCCGTGTATAGAGCTAAAGCCTAGACTATCCTACCTTAACCTCACCAGACTTAACATATCCAAACGTAGAATAAATCTACCTAACTTGCCAAGACCACTATTACTTGACTCCCCTGATCCGAGTAGGATATCCTAGGGCACAGCAGATCTCAGATATCCACCGCATTGCAGTGTATAGCACAAAAGTTAAGGGATACCAAACCTAACCTTAACAACCTAACCCAACAAAACGTAACCTAGCTCAACCTAACGTGCCGAGACCACTACTACTGGCCACCCCGAGGCGAAGCAGAGTATATTAGAGCACATTAGAGCACAGAAATCCACCGAATAAGAGTGCATGGCGCGAAAGTCAAAGGTATCTTAACCAAACTTAGTCCAACGAAACCAAACCAAACGTGACCTAACTCGAGCTAACATGCCGTGGCCGCAATTGCTCTCCGCCCAGAGACGAGCAAAGTAATGTAAAACAATGTAGAGATCAGAAATCAACCGCATAGCAGTATGTAGCTCAAGTGTCGAGGAGAATCTACCCTAATCAGGTATAACCAAACCTAACCAAACGTAGCATATCTCAACGTTACGTGCCGCGACCGCTTTTGATGGCTTCCGTAGGGCCAAGCAGAGCATATAAGGGCACATTAGATCGCAGACATCCACCGAATGGCAGTGTGTAGCACAAAAGTCAAAGTAACGTATCCTAACCAAGCCAAACTTGACACACCCAGACGGAGAAGAACCCATCCTAACACGACGGCACCGCTACTGCCGGCCACCCGAGAACCGAGTAGAACATGTTAGAGCACACTGGAGCTCAGAAGTTCAACGAATATCAGGGTATATCACAAAAGTCAAAGCTACCATATCCTAATATTTCCAAATTTAACACGATCGTACGTAACATAGGTCAAACTAACGCACTCCGGCCACTATTTCTGGCCTCCCCATAGTCGAGCAGAGTATAGCAGAGCAACGTAGTGCTCAGGAAAGCACCGAAGAGCAGTGTGTGGCACAAAAGTCGAGGATATCCTAACCTAACCTGGCATAAGCTAACCTAACCGAACGTAGCATAACTCAATACAACGTGTCGCGGCCGCTATTGAACTTCGTAGAGCCAGGCAGATCATACTAGAGCTCATTGGAGCGCAGAAGTCCACCGGGTGGCAGTGTATAGCACCAAGTTCAGAGTTGCCTATCCTGACATACACAAACGAATCACAACCCAACCTATCAGGACGAGACCACTATTGCTAGCCTCTACCGAGACAAGCCGAATGAACAAGGGAGCAGCTGCGCGCAGAAATCCACCGCATTGTTGTGAA
>NW_016930297.1:0-927 GCF_001483705.2 Eufriesea mexicana
CCATGTTAACGTAACCTGTCCCAACCCAACGTGCCGCGGCCACAATTTCTGACCTCCCCAGAGCAAAGCAGGGCGTATTAGAACACATTAGGGTGGAGATATCCACCGAACAGGAGTGTGTAGCGCCAAAGTCATAGCTACGCTGTCCTAACTAAACACATCGTAACATTTTCAAACGTAACCAAACTCTACCTAACCTGCCGCCATCGCTATTGCTGGCCTCCGCAGGGTCAAGCAGACTAGAGTAGAGCAGAGTATTTGGCAGGGATCCACCGAATAGCGGTGTATAACACACGAGTCAAAGCTATCCTCTCATAGCGTAACCCAACGTAACATGACGACACGCAACGTGACTGGGGCTAAGGGTCCGAGAAAAGAACATCTGGCCTCCGTGTAGCCAAGCAGAACACACGAGAGCTCCGCAGAGCGCAGGTATGCACGGAATAGCAGTGTATAGCAATATAGTCGAAGCCGTCCTTGCCAAGCCTAACCAAACCTAACCTAAACAAGCGTTACCTAACACCAACTATCGTGCCGCGAACGCCACTGCTGGCCTCCCCAGAGTCGTGTAGAGTATGGTAGAGCAACGAGGGGACAGAAGTCCACCGAATAGCAGCGTACGGCACAAAAGTCAAAGTTACCCCTGCCTATCGTAACCAAACAACATAGCCATACGTAACCTTACCCAACCTAACGTGCCGAGAATACTACTGCTCAAATCCCCGTCGCCAAGCAGGACATATTAGAGGAGAGTGGAGTGCAGAAGTCAATATAATGGCAGTGTATAGCAGAAAGGTCAAATATATCCGAACCTAACTCATGCTATCGTAACCTAGCCGAACGTATCCCAGTCGAAGCTAACGCGCCGACACCACTATTACTGATCTCCACAGAATCGTGTAGAGTATCGCAGAGCATTGTACAACG
>NW_016930298.1:0-929 GCF_001483705.2 Eufriesea mexicana
AGAGGATAGCTTTAACTTTGGTGCCATAGTATGTTGTCAGGTGGATTTCTGCTCCCTACAGCGGTTTAGTATTTTGAAGTTGACTCTGGGAAGGCCAGCAACAGTGACCTCGGCACCTTACGTTTAGTCAGGTTACGTTCGGTTGGGTTGGGTTAGGCAATGTTTGGTCAGGATAGCTCTAACTATTGTGTTGTACACTGATATTCGTTGGATTTCTGTGCTCCACTGTGTTCTAGTGCGTCCTGCTTGACACTCTGAAGGCAACAATGGCGGCCTCGGCGCGTGAGGATATGTTTAGCTATGGTTGGCTATAGTCCGTTGGTTTGGGTTAGGTTTGGGCTGCTTTCACTCTCCCGATATACACTTCAATTCTATGGATTTCTGCGTCCTACTCTCGACAAACGTATTCTGCTTGGAACGCTAGTTTTCGTTAGGCCACGTTTGGTTATGTTACGATTGGATAGGTTAGGAGTGGATAACTTTGACTTTAGCGTTATTGACCGTTATTAGGTGGATCAGTGCGCCCTGCTGTGCTCCAATATTATCAGCTTGGCTTTGGGAATGCCATCGATAGTGGTCTCGGCTCGTTGTGTTGAGCCAGGTTGCGTTCGGTTGGGTTTGGTTAGGATATGCTTTGTCAGGATATCTTTAACTTCTGTGATATATATTGCTGTTCAGTGGATTTCTGCCATACACTGAGCTCTGGTATACCATGCTATGCCCTCGGGAGTGCAGTAATAGCGGTCTCGGCACGTTAGGTTGAGCTAAGGTACGTTCGGGTATGTTGTGTCGGTTTGTGTTGGGATAGGGTTGCTATAAGCTTACCCGATATACATTGCGATCTTATGGACATCTGCGTCCCACTTTCCTCTAACGTGTTCTGCTTGCCACTGTGGAGGCCAGCAATCGTGGTCGCTGCACGTTATGTT
>NW_016930299.1:0-580 GCF_001483705.2 Eufriesea mexicana
TTTCGAATGATATCGTGGTGAGGTAACTTTCTTGCATATATAAGGAGGAAAGATTCTATTGGCATGCTCTAGCCGTCGCAATGCTATAGAATCTGGCTGGAAGATTCAATTTTATTGACATTGTCGTCTAATATCGGGGTGAGCTAACTTTCTTGCATAAATAACGAGGAAAGATTCTACTGGCGTGCTATACCCATTGCAATGACATATAATCTGAATGGAAAATCCAATTTTATTGACATTTTCGGCTAATATCGCGGTGAGCTAACCTCCTTGCATAAATAAGGAGGAAAGATGCTTTTGGCGTGCTATGGCCTTTGTAGCACAATAGAATCTGGCTGGAAAATCCACTTCTATTGACAATTTCCAATGATATCGTGGTGAGCTGCCTTTCTTGCATATATAAGGAGGAAAGATTCTATTGGCGTGCTATAGCCGTTGCAATGCTATAGACTCTGGCTGGAAGATTCAGTTTTATTGACATTTTCGACTAATATCTTGGTGAGATACCTTCTCTCCATAAATATGTAGGAAAGATCCTATTGGCGTACTATGGCCATTGCAATGCTATGGAATCTGC
>NW_016930299.1:687-899 GCF_001483705.2 Eufriesea mexicana
TCTGCATGGAAAATTATATTTTATTGACATTTCGGCTAATATCGTGGTGAGCTAACTGTCTTGCCAAAGTAAGGAGGAAAGATACTAATGGCGTGCTATACCCGTCGCAGTCCTGCAGAATCTGGTTGGAAAATTCAATTTTATTGACGTTTTCGAATAATATCGTGGTGAGGTAACCTCCTTGCATAAGTAAGGAGAAACAATTCCGTTGG
>NW_016930300.1:0-355 GCF_001483705.2 Eufriesea mexicana
GTGAGTATGGCGCAGATATTCATAGAATCGCAGTGTACAGCAGAAAAATAAAAGATATCTAAACCCAACTCAAAGAAACATAACCTAGCCTAACGTACAAAGTCTCAACCCAACGTGACGCGACCACAATTGGTGGCCCCCTAAGGGCCGAGCAGAATAGAGTAGCTCACTCTGGAGCGCAGGAATCCGCCGAAGAGCTATGTTTAGCACGATAATCAAAGCTACCATGTACAAACCAATCCAAACCTAGTCTAGCCAAACGCTACATAGCCTACCCTAACGTACCGGGAAAACTATTGCTGGCCTCCCCAGAGCTAAACAGAATATACTAGAGCATAGTAGAACACGGAAAGCC
>NW_016930301.1:0-6205 GCF_001483705.2 Eufriesea mexicana
ACTGCGCTCTATTGCACTTCGCACGTCTCTGTGGAAGTCAGCAATAGTGGTCTCGCCAAGTTACGTTTAGATACACTACGTTTGGATAGGTAAGGTTCGGACGGTTAATGTCAGGAAATGTCGGCCTTTTGTGCCATACACAGCAATGAGGTGGATTTTTGCGGTCAGCCTTTCACTAGTATATTCTGCTTCTCTCTGGGGAGGCCAGCAGTAGTGGTCTCGGCTCGTTAGGTTTTGTTAGCCCACGTTTGCATATGGCAAGTTTGGTTATGCTCGGACAGAACGGCTAAGACTTTTATGCCATTAAATGCTATTCGGTGGATTCCTGCGCCCTACTGCGCTCTAATATGTTCTGCTCGTTTCTGGGGTGGTCAGTTATAGTTGTCTCGGCAGATATGTTGAGTTATGTTACGTTTCGTTAGGGTATGTTAGGTTGGCTTGGTTAGGATTTCTTTGACTTTTCTGCTTTGCACTGCTATTCCGCTGATTTCTGCGCTCTACATTGACCTACTATACTCTGCTCGACTCTGGGGAGGCCAGCAACAGCCGTCGCACGTTACGTTGAGTTAGACTACGTTTGGTTAGGTTAGGATAGTTCATGTTATGTCAAGATACCTTCGACTTTTGTGCTATTAACTGCAATGCGGAGGGCTTCTGCGAACCGGTGTGCTCTAGTGCACATTACTTGCCTCTGCGGGGGTCAGCAATATCTGTCTCGTCATGTTAGGTTGTGTTAGGTTACGTTTGGATATGCTACGCTTGGCTAAGTTAGGAAAGGCTACTTTGACTTTTGCGCTTCACACCGCTATTCGTTGGGTTTCTATTGATTTGCTGATCTCTACTGTACGCTGCTTGGCTTTGGGGAGGCCAGGGGCAGTGGTCGCGGCACGTCATGTTCGGTTGTGCTGCGTCTGGTTAGGTTAGATTTGGTCAGGTTAGATTAGGATATCTACGGCTTTTGTGCCATTCACAGCAATGCGTTGTATTCCTGTGCTCTGCGGTGCTCTACTACATTCTGCCTCGCCTAGGGGTCGCCAGCAATAGTTGCCGCGGTACGATATGTTGAGGTATGTTACGTTAGCATGGTTTGGGCTGGATAGATATGAGTTTTGTTCTGTACACTGCGATTACATGGACTTCTCCGCCCCATTGTCCCCTAGCAAGTTCTGTTAGATTGTGCGGAGGCCAGCAATAGCGGTCGGGATATGTTAGTTTGCGTTGTGTTACACTTGGCTATACTAAAATTGGATATATTAGGACAGAATAGCTTTGACTCTTGTGCTGTACACTGCTATTCGGTGGACTTCTGTGCTCCAGTATGTTCTGCTTGGCTGTGAGATGGCCAGCAATGACGGTCCAGTCACGTTATGTTTGGTTGCACTACGTTTGGATAGGTTAGGTTAGGCCAAGTTAGGACAGAATGTGCTTGACTTTTGCGCTGAACTCTGCAACGCGGTGGCTTTCTGTGCTCTACATTTCTTTGCTATACTCTTCTCGACCCTGGGGAGTCGAGCAATTGTGGTCGAGGCACGTTATCTTGAGTTAGGTTATGTTTGATTAGGACATCTTTGACTTCTGGACTGTTCACTGGAATGCGTTGGGTTTCTACGCCCTACTGTGCTCTAGTACATTCTGCTTGTCTCTGTGGAGGACACGTATAGTGGTCGGGTCATATTGGATTGAGTTATGCTTCGTTTGGGCTTGTTACGTTTGGCTAGGTTAGGATAGGCTACCAAGCCCTCTGCGCTCTTCGCTGCTATTCGGTAGATTTCTTCGCTCTAACGTTCTTTAATGTGCTCTGCCTGGCTATGAGGAGGCCAGCAATATTGGTTTCGCCTAGTTATGTTCAGATACACTGCGTTTGGATAGATGAGGTAAGGACGCTTTATGTCAGGAAATGTTTGTCTTTTGTGATATACACTGGAAAGTGGTGGATTTCTGAGCTCTGCTGTGCTCCAGTATATTCTGCTCGGCTCTGGGTGGGCCAGCAATAGGCGTTTCGGCGCGTTTGGTTTAGTTAGCCTACGTATGCATATGACAAGTTTGGTTATGTTAGGTAGGAATAGCTATGACTTTAATGCCATTCAATGCTATGCGGTGGATTTCTGCGCCCTACTGCGCTCTAATATGTTCTGCTCAGTTCTGTGGTGGCCAGTAATAGTGGTCTCGGCACGATAGGTCCAGATATGTTATGTCTCGTTAGGATAGGTTGGAAAGGATTGGTTAGGATCTCTTTTAATTGTTCGCCTTGCACTGCTATTCCGTGGATTTCTGAGCTCTACATTGCTTACTATACTCTGCTCGGCTCTGGTGAGGCTAGAAATAGTGGCCGGAGCAAGTTACTTTGAGTTAGCTTATGTTTGGTTAGGTAAGGTTCGGCTGAGTTTCGTTTGAATAGCTTCGAATTTCATGATATACTCTGTTATATGGTTTATTCCCGTGATCTACAGTGCTCTTCTATATTCTGGTTTGCTAGGGTTAGTCCAGATGCACTGATCGCGGCACGTCACGTTCGGCTGTGCTGCGTCTGGTTAGGTTAAATTTGGCCATGTTTGGTCAGGATATCTACGTCTTTTGTGCTGTTCACTGCAATGCGGTGGACTTCTGCGATATACTGTGCTCTAGCATACTCTGCTTGGCTCTAGGGAGGACTATCAGTAGTGCTCTCGGCTCGTTAGTTTAGCTACGTTTGCTTATGTTACGTTTGGTTAGGTTAGGATAGGCTACATTTTCATTTGTGATATACACCGCTATTTGGTGGAACTCTGCGCTCTAGTGTGCCGTAATATACTTCGCGTGGCGCCGGATAGGCCAGCAATTTCGGACTCGTCATGCTCTGTTTGGTTACACTACGTATGGATATGTTAGGTAAGGTCTTGGTAGGTCAAGATACTTCTGACCTTTGCGCTATACAGTGTAATTCGTTGGACTTCTGCGCTCAGCTGTGCTCTGGTATATTTCTTACGGCTCCGCGCAGGCCATCAATGGTGGTCTCGGCACGTTAGGTTGAGCTATGCTACGTTCGGTTATGTTGCGTATGGTGAGGTTTGGATGTGGTTTTTAAGACTTTTGAGCTATACACCGCTATCCACCGATATCTGCGCCCCACTGCGCTCTAATATTTTCTGCTTGGCTCTGGAGAGGCGAGCAATAGGGGTCACGGCACGTTAGTTTATGTTAGGTTACGTTTTGCTAGGATAGGCTATGGAAAATTTGGTCAGGGTAGCTCCGACTTTCGTCCTATACACTGTTACTCGAAAAATTTCTGTGATGTACTGTGATCTACCACATTCAGCTTGGCTATGGGGAGGCAAGGAGCAGTGGTCGCTGCACGATGTGTTGAGATATGCTGCGTACGGTTAGGTTAAGGTAGGCTATGTTTTGCAAGTGCTGCTTTTGTGCTATTCACTGCAATGCTATGGGCTTCTGCGCTACGCTGTGCTCCGGAAAATTCGGCTTGTCACTGTGAAGGCCAGCAATAGCGGTACTGACGTCATAGGTTGTGTTACGCTCCGTTTGCGTGTGTTACGTTTTGCTTGTGTTTGATAGGCTACCTCTACTTTTGTGCTATATACTGCTGCTCGTTGGATTCCTGCGCCCCAATGTAATCTAATGTGCTCTGCCTGGCTCTACGAATGCCATCAATAGCGGTCGTGGCACGTTATGTTGAGATAGACTACGTTCGGTTAGGCTAGGTTAGGTCAGGTTAGGTTAGGATATCTGGCTTTTGTGCTCTACACTGATATTCGGTGTATCTCTGCGCTCGGATGGGTTCTAATATACTCTGCTTGTCTCTAAGGGTGCCATGAATAGTGGACGCGGCACGTTATGTTCAGTTATGCTATGTTTGGTTTGGTTAGCTTATGCCCAGTTAGGGCAGGATGTCCACGAATTTTTTTTACTATACACTGCTACTCGTTGGATTCCTGCGATCTACATTGCTCTAATATTATCTGCTCGACTATGAGGAGGCGAGCGATACCGCCCGCGGCACGTTAGGTTGAGTTAGGTCACGTTTGGTTAGGTCGGGTTGACCTAAGATTGGTAAGAATAGCTTTGACTTTTGTGCTATACACTGTTATTCCGTGGATTTCTGTGCTCTACTGTGCTGTACTGTATTCTGCTAGGCTATGGGGATGCCACGAGCAGTGGTCGCTGAACGTTATGTTGAGTCATGCTACGTTTGGTTAGGTTAGTTTATGACACGTTGTGCTAGAATATCTACGGCGTTTGTGCCATTCACAGCAGTGCGCTGGATTTCTGCGCTGTACTGTGCTCTAGTACATTCCGCTTAGCTCTGGCGAGGTTAGCAATAGTGGTCTCGGTCCATAATGTTGAGTTATTTTACGTTTGGGTATGTTAGATTATGTCAAGCTAGGTCCGGTTATCTGTGACATTCGCGATGCACACTGCTATTTGTAGGATTTCTGCACTAGACTCTGCCCTACTATATTCTGATTGTCCCTTGGGGGGCCAGCAACAGCCGCGGCACGGTATGTTGGGTAAGGCTACGTTTGATTATGTTCAGTTAGGTTACGTTTGGCTAGGACGGCTTCGACTTTCGTGCAATACACTATTATCCGTCGGGTTCCTGTAATCTACTGTGCTGTACTGATTTCTGCTTGGCTCTGTTTAGTCCGGCCGCAGTGATCGTGGCACGCTCGGTTGAGTCACGCTTCGTTCGGTTGGGTTAGGTTAGGTCACGTTATGTTAGGGTATCTTCGACTTTTGTGCTTTACACTGCTACGCGGTTGATTTCTGTGATTTACTGTGCCCTGCTGCATTCTGCTTTGCTCTGCGGAGGCCATGTGCAGTGGTCGCGGGACGTCATGTTGAGTTATGCTATGTTCGGTTTGGTTAGATTAGGTCAGGTTATGTTAGGATCTCTACAGCTTTTGTTCTGTGCACTGCGATGCGGAGGCTTTGGGCGCTCTATTGTGCTTTAGTACACTCTGCTCATCCCTGTGGAGGCCAGCAATAGTTGTCTAGGCGCATTAGTTTCAGGTTAGTTACATGTGCTTATGTTACGTTTGGGTAGGTTAGGACACGATAGCCGTGACTTTTGCGGTATACCCTGCTATTCGGTGGACTCCTGCTATCCAGTGTGCTCTATTATCTTCTGCTTGCTCTGGGGAGGCCGGTAATGGTAGTCTCGTCACCTTAGCTTGATTTAGATTACGTTCCGTTGGGATAAGCTAGGAAGGATTGGTTAGGATTTCTCTGCCTTTTGCGCTGTGCACTGCCTTTTGGACGCTCTCCGCTCTCCGCATTGCTCTATTATACTTCAATCGGATCTGGGGCGGCGAGAAGTAGAGGTCGTGTCACGTTAGCTTGAGTTGGGTTGCGTTTTGCTTGGTTAGATTATGTTAAGCTATGTTATGATAGCTTTAACTTCCACGCTATACACTACTATACGGATGATTCCTGTGACTTGTTGTGCTCTTTTATATTCTGCTTGGCTATGGAAAGGCCAGCAATAGTGTCCTCGGAATGATAGTATGCGCTAGGTTACATTCGGTTAGGCTAGGTTGGGACAGGTTAGGAGAAGATATCAGCGACTTTTGTGCTGTTCGGTGCAATTCCAAGGATTTCTGCGCTCTACTGTGCCCTTGTACCTTTTGCTTGCCTCTGTGGAGGCCAGAAGTAGTGTCCTCTTCATGTTCGGTTGAGATATTCTACGACTGGGTATGTTACGTCTGGCTAGGTTTGAATGGGCTACATTGACTTCTGTGCCGTTCTCTGCTATTCGGTCGATATCTGCGATCTAATTTGCTGTAATATGCTCTGCTTGGCTCTGGGGTGGCCAGAAATATTGGTCTCGTCACGTCATGTTGAGTTACACTTCGTTTAGGTAGGTTAGGTTGGGTCAAGTTAGGCAAGGTTTTGTTTCACTTTTCTGCTATACACTGCTGTGCGGTGGATTCCTGCGCACTGCTGTGCTGTACTATTTTCTGCTTTGCCTTGGGGAGGCCAGCAATACTGGTCACGGCACGTTACATTTAGTTAGGCTGCGTTTGGTTATGTTATGCTAGCATGTGTTAGTTGCGTAAATCTATGACTGTTGTGCTGTAGACTGCGACATCATTTCCTTCTGCACTCTACTGTCCTCTAGCATGATCTGCTCGACTCTGGGGATGACAGCAATAGTAGTCGCGGCACGAAATGCTGGGTTATGCTACATTTGGTTATGTTGGATTAGTTCTGG
>NW_016930301.1:6356-8261 GCF_001483705.2 Eufriesea mexicana
ACGCTTGGTTAGGTTCGGACAGGATAGCTCTGACTTTTGTTCTGTACAATGCCACTCGGTGGACTGCTGTGCTCATCATTGCTCTACCATGATCTTCTCGAACATCGGGATGCGAGTAATAGTTTTCGTGGCACGTTTGGTTGAGTTAGCTTACGCTTTGTTGGATTAGTTCAGGAAATGTTTGGCAAGGGTAGCTACGACTTTCGTGCTATTCCCAGTTATGCGGTGGATTCCAGCCCTACAATTCGCTGTACTCGAATCCGCTAGACAATGGGGTGGTCAGCAATAGTGGTCCTGACACGATAGGTTGAGATATGTTACGTTCGGTTGTGTTAGGTTAGGCTATGTTTGGTAAGAATGGCTCTGTCTTTTGCGTTATATACCGCTGTTCGGAGATTTCTGCGCTCTACTCTCCTCTAATATGCTCTGCTTGGCTCTGGGGAGGCCAGCAATAGAGGTATGGACTCGTTAGGCTTAGTTATTCTAAGTCATGTTAGGTTAGGTTAGGTCAGGTTAGGTTAGGATATTTTTCTCTTCTGTGCTATACACTGCTGTTCGGCGGATTTCTGCGCTCTACACTGCGCAACTATACCCTGTTCGACGCTGGGGAGTCAAGTAATAGTTGCCTCGTCACGTCGGGGATAGCTAGGCTACATTCGGTAGCGGTAGGCTAGTTCGGGTTATGCTAGTGTAGGTTCGACTTTCGAGGTATATGCTGCTGTTTGGTTGATTTCTGCGATCTATTGTGCTCTAGCATGTTCTGCTTGGCTCTGCGGTAGCCAGCAATAGTGGTCTCGGCACGCTACTTTGAGATAGACTGCGTTTGCTTATGTTAAGTTTGGTAAGGATGGGAAAGGATAGCTTTGACTGTTATGCCATACACTGCTATTCGTTGGATTTCTGTGCTTTACTGCGATCTAATATACTCTGCTCGGCTCTCGGGAGGCCAGCACTGGTGTTCGCCGCACGTTAGGTTCAGTCAAATTTGGGTAGGTTACGTTGTTTTATGATAGGGGGGATTCGACTTTTGTGCTCTACACGGCTCTTCGATTGATTTCTGTTCACTACTGCTATTTAATATTCCCTGTTTTGATCTGGGTGTGTCAGAAATGGTGGCCGCGGACCGTTGGGGTGTGTTAGGTTACTTTCCGTTGGGTTACGTGAGTTTGTGTTAGGAAAGGATATCTCTGACTTTCATGCCATACACTGCCATTCTGTGGACATCTGCGCTCTACTCTCCTCTAATATGCCCTGCATGTCGCAGGCGAGACCAGCAATAGCGGTCGTTGCAGGAGAGGTTGGGTTAGGTTTGGTTTGGTTAGGTTAGGTTAGGTAATGTGTGATAATGGTGACGTCGACTTTTGTGCTATACACTTCTATTGGGTGGATTTCCAAGCTCTACGTTGCTCTACTATGCTCTGCTCGACTCAGGTGAAGCCAGTAATAGTGGTCTCGTTCTGTTAGGTTTAGTGAAGTTACGTTTTGTTACATTATATCAGTTTCGGTAGGTTTGGATAGATCCGACTTCCATGGTGTACACTGCTATTCGGTGGATTTCTGCGCTCTACTGTTTGTTATTATGATCTGCTTTACTCAGGGTAAGCCACTAACAGTGATCTCGGTACGGTATGTAGAGATAGGATACGTTTGGCTGGGCTATGTTAACCGTGGTTATGTTTGGATTGCTTCGATTCCTCTGCTATACTCTAAGATTCTATGGATTTCTGCCCTTGACACTCCCCTATTACGCTCTGCTTCGCTTTGCGGAGGACAGCACTAATTGTCGCGGCATGTTAGTTTGAGGTACATTACGTTTGGATAGGTTAGGTTATGTTGGGTTATGATAGGATTGCTTTGACTTGGAGAGCCGCGCTGAATGTCGAGCGAGACGGACGCGTTCACGAC
>NW_016930301.1:11339-19181 GCF_001483705.2 Eufriesea mexicana
CCCCCGTGACCGAGCGTATGGACCCCGAGCTCCTGCGGCGGGTGATCGATACCCTCTTCCCTGTGGTGGCGGCGGATCGGGTGCATCCCGCTGCAGTGCGGTCGGAACTGGTCGGGTGGTCCGACGAGCTGTGTGTCTCGCGCGAGGAGTTTTGCCGTGCGGTCGTCAGGATGGGGGCGAGGAGCACCGCCCCCGGACAGGACGGCATCCCAGGCCGGGCATTTGCACTTGCTCTGGAAGCGTGGGGCGTCCGTGTGCGACGGCTGTTCGACAGCTGCCTCAGGACCGGTCGCTTCCCTGCATGTTGGAAGAGAGCGAGGATCGTGCTTATCCCGAAACTAGTGAAGCCCCCGAACTCTCCGAAGGCATATCGGCCGATATGCCTGCTCGACGAGGCGGGCAAGCTCTTCGAGCGCGTTCTAGCTGCCCGCCTCCGAGAGCATTTAACGAACGTGGGTCCCGATCTCAGCGTCAGCCAGTTCGGATTCCGGCATGGTCGGTCGACGATCGACGTGATCAAGCGCGTTCGTACCCTGTCGGAGGCTGCCGTCGACCGTGGCGGAGTGGTGCTGCGCTCTAATGTGCTCTAATATATTTTTCTCGAGGCTGGGACGGCCGGCAATAGTGGTTGCCGCACTTTAAGTTCAGTCTGTCTACGTTTGACTGGGTTGGGTTAGGCTATGTTAGTTTAGGATACCTACGACTTTTGTGCTGTACACTGCAGTTTGTTGGCTCTCTGCTCTCTACTGTGCTCTAGTGTGTTCTGCTTGCCTCTTTGGAGGCCTGCGGGAGGGGTCTCGGCACGTTAGGTTGAGACGGGTAACGTTCGACCATGTTACGTTTGGTTAGGTTAGGACAGGATATCTTTGACTTTCGTGCTATACACGGCCATTTTATGGGCCACGGCGATATGACATCCGCTAACATGCCATGCTTGACGGTGGTGAGGTCGGCATTTGTGGGCTAGGCACGTTAACTTTGGTTCGGTTATGTTTGATTAGTTTGGGTCTGGTCAGCTTAGGTTAGGATATCCCATACTTTTTTACTATACACTGCTACTCGGACGGCTTCTGAGGACTTCATTGCTCTGCTGTACTCTGCATTGCTCCCGTGAGGCCAGCAATAGCTCTCGTGGCATGTCAGGCTGGGTTACGTCACGTCTGCTCTTGTTACGTTTGGTTAGGGTAGGATAACTTTAACTTTTGTGTTCTACACTGATATTCGGTGGATTTCGGCGCTCTTAATTGCTCTACTATACACGGCCTGACTCTCTGGAGGACAGCAATAGCGATCGTGGCACGATATCTTTTATTAGGATGCATTTGGTTGCGTTAGGTTAGGTTACGTTTGCTCAGGATGGCATTGACTTTTGCGTTATACACTGCAATGGAGTGGATTTCTGCGCATTACTGTACTCTAATATGGTCTGCTAGGCTTTGGGGTTGGCAGCAATAGAAGACGCGGCAGGATAGGTTGCGCTATGTTACGTTTGGTTATTTTACGGTTAGTTAGGTTACGAGAGGATGGCCTCGACTTTAGTGCCATAGCATACTGTTAGGTGAATATCTGCGCCCTACTGTGCTATAATATTTTCATCTTGCCCTTGGGAAGGTCAGCAATATTATCCTTGGCACGTCACGTTGATCCAGGTTACGATCGGTTAGGTTGGGTTTGGCTATGTTTGGACAGGACAGCATTAACTTTTGTGCTATACTCTGCTATTCGGTGGATTTCTGCGCTCTACTGTGTTCTAGTACGCCCTGCTTGCCTCTGTGGAATGCAGCAACAGCGGTCTCGGCACGTTAGGTTGATATATGCTATATTTGGATTTGTCCTGTTGGTTTGGGTTAGGCTCGGCTAGCTTTGACTTTTCTTATATACACTGCGATCATACGGATTTCTGCCCTCTACTCTCCACTAGCGTGTTCCGCTGGACTCTGGGGAGGCCAGAAATAGTGGTCGCGGCACGTTAGGATGAGTTACGTTACGTTCTGTTTTGTTACGGTTGGGTAGGTTAGGAGAGGATAGCTTGGACTTTAGGGCTATAGTCTGATATTACGTGCAGTTCCTCGCCACAGATTGCCCTAATTCTTTCAGCTTGGTTCTGGGGAGGCCAGTAATAGCGGCCTCTACACTTTACATTGTGTCAGGTTACGTACGGTTAGGCTGTTGCAGGATATGTTTTGCCAACATAGCTTTAACTTTTGTGCTGTAAACTGCTATTCGGTGGATTTCTGCCCTCTAACGCGCCATAGTATGCCCTGCTTGGCTTTGGGGAGCGCAGCAACAGCGGTCTCCGCACGTCAGGCTGAGTAATGCTATGTTTGGTTATGTTCTGTTGTTTCTGGGATAGGTACGGGTAGCTCGAACATTTCTCATATACACTGCGATTCTATGGATTTCTGGGTTCCCGACTCCGCTAGTGTGTTCTGCTTGGCTCCGGGGAGTCCAGCATTAGTCGTCGCGGCACCTTAGGTTGAGTTATGTTACGCTCGGTTATGCCACGATTGGTTAAGTTGGTTGGGGTAGTTTGACCTAGGCGCCATAGTCTGCTATTATGTGGACTCCTGCTCACTACAGCGCTCTAATGACTTCGGATTGGCTCTTGGAGGGCGCGGAATAGTGGCCTTGGCACTATAGCTTGCGCCTGGTTACGTTCAGTTGTGTTGGGTTAGGCCAAGTTTGGTTAGGAGAGCTTCAACTTTCGGGCTGTATGCAGCTATTCGGTGGATATCTGCGATCTACTGCGCGCTAGTATGCCCTACTTGGCGCTGGGAAGTGCAGCAATAGCGGTGACGGCACGCTAGGTCGAGTTATGTTATGTTTGGCTATGTTCTGTTGGTTTTGGGTCAGGTTTGGTTTGCTTTGACACTTCCGATGCACAGTGTGATTCGATGGATTCCAGCATTCTACTCTCTACTAATATCTTCTGCCTGGTTCTGTGGATGGCAGTAGTAGTGGTTGTGGCATGATAGGTTGAGTTAGGATACGTTTCGTTATGTTACGATTGGTCAGGTTAGGAGAGGATATATTTGACCTTAGTGCTATCGTCTTCATTTGACCTTAGTGCTATCATCTTCTATTAGGTAGACTCCTGCGACCTACAGAGCTCTAATGTCTTCAGCATGCCTCCGGGAAGGCCAGAAATAGTGGTCTCGGCACTTTATATTGGAACAGGTTACGTTAGTTTAGGTTTGGTCTGGCTGAGTTTGGACAGGGTAGCTTTGACTCTTGTGATGAACACCGCTGTTCTGTGGATTTCTGTGCTCTACTCCGCTCCAGTATGCCCTGCTTGGCTCTGGGGTGGTCAGCAATAGTGGTCTCGGCACGCTAGGCTGAGTTGTGCTGTGATTGCCAATGTTCTGTTTGTTTGGGTTAGGTATGTGAAGCCTTGACCTTTCTGATATACACTGCGATTCCATGGACCTCTGCGTTCTAGTCTCCCCTAATGTGCCCTTCTTAGCTCTGGCGAGGCCTGCAGTTGTGGTCGCGGCACGTAAGGTTTGATTATGTTACGCTTGTTTATGATACGGTAGGTTAGGTTAGGGGAAGATAGCTTCGTCTTTACTGCTAACGTCTGCAATTTAGTGGATTCATGCAAAATACAGTGCTCCAGCATTTTCAGCATGGCTGCGGGAATGTCAGAAATAGTCTTCTCGGCACACTACGTTAGGTAAGCTTAAGTTCGGTTAGGATGTGTTAGCCTGTGTAAAGCCGGGGTAGCTTTAACTTTTGTACTGTATACGGATATTCGGTGGACTTCTGATCTAAACCGTGCTCTGGTATGTCCCGCTTGGCTCTGGGGAGGCCAACAGTTGCGTTCGCAGTATGTTATGCTGCGTTAGTTTACGTTTGGTTATGCTTCGATTAGTTCGGTAAGGAGACGTTGATTTGACCTTTGTGAATGGGACCTCTAATAGGTGGATTTTTGCCACCTACAGTGATCTAATGCTTTCGGCTTGGCTTTGTGATGGCCAGCAATGGTGTTCTCTGCACGTTACGTTGAGTCACGTCACGTACAGTTAGGTAGATTTTAGCAATGTTTGGTCGGGATAGCTTTTTCTTTTGTGCTGTACACTGCTATTCGGTGGGTTTCTGCACCCTACAGCGCTGTAGTGTGCCCTGGGTGGCCATACGGAGGGCAGCAATAGAGGTGTCGGCACGTTAGAATGTGTCATTCTATGTTCCGCTATGCCCTGTTGGTTTGGGTTAAGCGTGGGTAGCTTCGGCTTTTCTAAAATACACAGCGATTGTATGGATTTCTGAGTTCTACTTTCCACTGACGTGTTCCGCTTGAGGCTGGGGAGGCCAGAAATAGTGGTCACGGCACGATGGGTTGAATTATGTTTCGTTTGGTTATGTTACGGTTGGTTAGGTTAGGAGGGGATGGCTTTGACTTTGGTGCTACATTCTGCCACTTGGTGGATTTCTGTTCCCTAGAGTGCTTTAACTTTATCTGTTTGACTCTGGGAAGGCCAGAAATAGTGGTCTCGGCACGTTACGATGTGTGAGGCTTCGTTCGGTTAGGTCGGGTTAGGCTACGTTTTGTAAGGATAGCTTCAACTTTTTTGCTGTACACGGCTAAACGGTGGATATCTGCACTCTACGCTGCTCTAGTATGTTCTGCTTGGCTCTGGGGAGGGCAACAGTAGCGGTCTCCGCACGTCAGGATGAGGTGTGTTACGTTTGGTTGTGCTACGATTGGTTAGGTTAGGTGAGGATAGCTTTGACTTTAGTGCTGTAGTCTGCTGTTAGGTGGATTTCTGCGTCAAACCATGCTCTAATTCTTTCGGCTTGGCTCCTGGAATGCCAGCAATAGTGCCCCTGCACGATACGGTGGGTCAGGTTACGTTCGGTGTTGCTTGGATCAGGCGAAGGTAGGTTAGGGTAGCTAAGACTTTTGCGCTGTACACCGCTATTCGGTGGATATCTACGCCCTACTGCGCTCTAGCATGTCCTGTCTGTCTCTGGGAAGGGCAGCAATAGCGAATTCGGCACGTTGGGCTTTGTTAGGCTACGTTTCGTTGCGTTATGTTGGGTTGGGTTTGGTATTGGTAGCTTTGGCTTTTCTGATGCACACTGCGATTCTATGGGTTTCTGCGCCCTACTCCCCACTAATGTGCTCTGCTTGGCTCAGCAGAGGCCAGCTGTTGCGGTTGCGGCACGTTAGGCTAAGTTGTGCAACGTTTTGCTATGTTACAGTTGACTTGGTTAGGAGATTATAGCTTTGAACATAGTGCTATGGCCTGATATTGGGAGGATTTCTGCACCCTTCTGTGCTCTAATATATTCAGCTTTGCTCTGGTATTGCCAGCAACATAGGTTTCGGCACGTTATGTTGTGCGTTGTTACGTTCGGTTATGTTGGGCTGGGATATGTTTGGTCATGGTAACTTAAACTTTTGTGCTATCCACTGCAATTCGGTGCACTTCTTCGCTCTGCTGCGCGCGAGTATCCCCAGCTTGGCTCTGGGTGGGCAGCAATAGCGGTCTCGGCACGTTAGGTGTAGTTATCCTATGTCTCGTCATATTCTGTTGGTTTTGGGTTAGGATCGGGTTGCTTTGACTTCTCTGATATGCACTACGGTTCGATGGATTTCAGCGTTCTACTCCCCACTATCGTGCTCTTCTTCGCTCTGGGGAGGCCAGCAATATTGTTGGCGGCATGGTATGATGAGTCATGCTACGCTCGGTTATGTCGAGTTCGGCAAAGTTGTGTAAAGGTAGCATTTGGTGTTGTGATGTACACTGCTATTCGGTGGACTTCAGCGCTGTAATATGCCTCAGTGTGACCTGCTTGGCTTTCGGGGGTGGTAGCAATAGCGGTCTCGACACGATATGTTTAGTTATGCTATGCTTGGGTTTGCTGTGTTGGTTTGGGTTAGGTTTGGGTAGCTTTGACTTTTCTGATGTACGCTGCGGTTCTACGGATTTCTGCGTACCACATCCCAATAATATGCTCTGCTTGGCTCTGGGAAGGCCGGCAATAGTCGTCTCTGCAAGGTACGTTGCGTAATGTTACGATCGCTTAGGTTTGGTCAGGTGAAGTTTGGTCAGAATAGCTTTAACTTTCGTGCAGGTCACTGCAATTCGGTGTATTTCTGCTCTCTAATGCGCTCTAGTATATCGTGCTTGGCCCTGGGAAGGGCAGCATTGGCTGTCTATGCACGCTAGGTTGAGTTAGGCTATGTTTGGCTATGATCTGTTTGCCGAGTTTAGGCCTGTGGAGCTATGACTTTTCAAATATACATTGCAATTCTATGGATTTCTGCGTTCTACTCTATGGTAATGTGTTCAGCGTGGCTCTGTGGAGGTCAGCCATAATGTTCGCGGCACGTTAGGTTGATTCTGGTTACGTTCGGTTATTTTGGGTTAGGCTAAGATTGGTTAAGGAAGCTCTAACTTTCGTTCTGTACACTGATTTATGGTGGATTTCTACGCTCTAGTGCGTTATAGTATGTCCTACTTACCTCTGCGAGGCGCAGGAATAGCTGTATAGGCACTTCAGGTTGAGTTACGCTATGTTTGGCTATGCTCGATGGGTCTGGGTTAGGGTCGGGCAACTTTGACTTTTCTGATATACCCTGCGATTCTATGGATTTCTGCGTCCTGCTTCCCACTAATGTATTCTGCTTGGCTCTGAGGAGGCCAGTAATAGTCGTCGCGGCACGTAAGGTTGAGATCGGTTACGTATTGTTACGTTACGATTGGTTTGCTTAGGAGATGATACAATTGACTTTAATGCTTTGGTCTGCCATTTTGAGGACCAGTGCGCCCTAGAGTGCCCTAATACCTTCAGTTTGGCTGTGGGAAGACCAGCAATGGTGGTCTCGGCACGCCATGTTAAATCAGGTTACGTTCGGTTAGGCTGAGTTTGACTGAGTTTGATCTGAGTAGCTTTAACTTTCGTTCTGTACACTGGCAGATGGTAGGCTTCTGCGCTCTACCCTGCTGTAGTATATCCAGCTTGCCTCTGTGGCGGGTAGCAACAGCGGTCTCGGCACGATAGTCTGCGTGAGGCCATGTTTGCTTATGTTCCGTTGGTTTGGGTTAGGTGTGGGTAGTCTTGACTTTTAGGGTGCACACTGCGTTCCTATGGATATTCGCGTCCAGCTCTTCACTAATGTTTTCCGCTTGGCTCTGTGGAGGAAGCGATGGTGGTCACGGCACGCTAGGTTGAGCTGTGTTATGTTTGGTTGTGTTACGATTGGTTAGGTCAGGAGGGGATAGCCTCGAATTTAGTGCTATAGCCTGCTACTAGGATGATTCCCGTGCCATAGAGAGCTCTAATGCTTACAGCTTGGCTCCAGGAGGGCCATAAATTGTAGCCTCTGCACGTTATATTGAGTCAGGTATCTTTCGGCTAGGTTGGGTTAAGCAATGTTTGGTTAGAGCGGCTTTATGTTTCGTTGTGTACACTGATATATTGTGGATTTCTGCGCTCTACCGTGGTCTAGTTCATCCTGATTGGCTCTGGGGAGGCCAGCAATTATGGTCACAGCGAGATAGCTTTAGTTAGATAATGTTTGTACATGTTGCGGTTTGTTATGTTAGGAGAGACTAGCTTTGACTTTAGCGTTATAGTCTTCTATTAAGTGGATTCCTGCGCACCAAAGCGCTCAAATATTTTCAGCTTGACTCCGACAAGACCAGCAGTAGTTGTCTCGCCACGTCGTTTTGAGTCAGGTTACATTCAGTTAGGTTGGGTTAGGCTAAGATTGGTTAGCATAACTTTAACTGTTGCACTTTACACTTCTATTCGGTGGACCTCAGCGCTCTAGTGCGCCCTAGTATGTCATGCTTGGCTCTGAGAAGGGCAGCAATAGCAGTTTCGGCACGTATG
>NW_016930301.1:21095-25233 GCF_001483705.2 Eufriesea mexicana
TTCAGGGCCCCAGATTGCTGTAATGCTTCCACGTTGGCTCTGGGAAGGCCACAAATAGTGGTCTCTGCAAGTTCTGTTGAGTCAGGTTACGTTCAGTTTGGTTTGGTCAGGCTTAGTTTGAACAGGGTAGCTTTAACTTGTGTGCTGTACACCGATATTCGGTGGATTTCCGCGCTATACTCTGCACTAGTATGTCCTGCTTGGCTCTGTGGAGGGAAGCAATTGCGGTCTCGCCACGATATGTTGAGGTAGGCTATGTTTTACAATGTTCTGTTGGCTTGAGTTAGGTTTGGATAGTTTTGACACTTCTACATCCACTGCGATTCTACGGATTTCTGCGTTTTACCCTATACTAACGTGTTCTGCTTGGCTCTGGGCAGACCAGCAGTGGTGGTCGCGGCACGTTAGGTTGAGCTATGTTACGTTCGGTTACATTACGGTTGGTTAGGATAGGAGAGGGTAGCTTTGACTTTAGTGCTCTATTCCGCTATTAGTTGGATTTCTGCGCCCTACAGTGCTATAATATTTCCAGTTTGGCTCTGGCAATGCTAGGAATAGTGGTTTCGGCAAGTTACGTTGAGTCTGGTTACGTTCGGTTACGGTGGGTCAAGCAAAGTTTTGTCAGGGTAGCTTTAATCCTTATGCTGTACATAGGTATACGGCGGATTTCTGCGCTTTAGTGTGCTCTATTGTGTCCTGCTTGACTCCGCGAATGGTAACTGTAACGGTCTCGGCACGTTGGATTGTGTTGTGTTACGTTCGGTTACGTTACGGTTGGCTGTGTTTTGAGAGGATAGCCTTGACTTTAGGTTGGTCACGTTAAGGCTGGTTAGGTTAGGAAGGTATAGCCTTGTCTGCAGTGCTGTAGTCTACTATTAAGTGGATTTCTGCGCACTACAGTGCTCTAATATTTTCAGCCTGGCTGTGGGAAGGCCAGCAATAGCTATCACGGCACGTTATGTTGAGACATGTTTCTTTCGGTTAGGTTGTGCTACGCTAAGTTTTGTCAGGGGAGATTTAACTTTTGCGCTGTATACTGCTATTCGATCGATTTCTGCGATTTACTGTGCTCTAGTATATCCTGCTTGGCTCCGGGGAGGACAGAAATATAGGTCTCGGCACATTAGCTCCAGTTAGGCTATGGTTGGCTACGACCTGCTTCTTTGGGTCAGGTTTGGGTACCTCTGACTTTTCCGATATACACTGCAATTGTATGGATTTCTGCGCTCCACTCTCCACTGATGTGCTCTGCTTGGCTCTGCGGAGGCCAGCAGTATTGGTCGCGGCACCTTTTTTTCTGTTAGGATACGTTTGATTATGTTAAGTTTAGCTTGGTTAGGAGGGGTTGCTTTGACTTTAGTGCCATAGTCTGATAATAGGTGGATTTCTGCGCCCTGCAGTGCTTTAGTGCTCTCTGCCTGGCACTGAGTAGGCCATCAATAGTGTTCTCGGCTCGTTATGCTGAGTTAGGTTACTTTCGGCTAGGTTGTGTTATGATAAGTTTGGCTTGTATAGCCTTAAATTTTTTGTTGTACACTGCCACACGGTGGATTTCTGCGCTCTGCTGTGCTGTAGCATTTCCTGCTTGGATCAGAGGAGGGCAGTGATAGTGTTCTCGGCACGTTCCTTTGCGTTAGGCTATCTTTGGTTATATTCTGTTGGTTTGGGTTTGATTTGTGTAGCTTTGACGCTTCTGACATACCCTGCGATTCTATGAACTTCGCCGTTCTGCACTCCACTAATGTGCACTGCTTGGCTCTTTGGAGGCCAGCGATAGTGCTCGCGGCACGTTAGGTTGAGTTAGCTTACGTTCAGTTACGTTACGATTGGATAGGTTAGGGGAGGATAGCTTTGAGTTTAGTGATATAGTCTGCAATTAGGAGGACTTCTGCTCCCAACAGTGCTTTAATATTTTCAGCCTGGCTTTGGGAATGCCAGCAATAGCTGTGTCGGCATGTTATGTTGAGTCAGGTTTCGTTCGGGTTGGTCGGGTTAGGCTTAGCTTTGTCAGTGTGGCTTCAGCTTTTGTGCTGCACACAGCTATTCAGGGGATTTCTGCGCTCTGCTGTGCTCTAGTGCGTCCTGCTTGGCACAGGGAAAGGCAGAAATGGCTGTCTCGTCACGTCTGGTTGAGATATGCTACGTTTGGCTATGTTGAGATGGTTTGGGTTAAGTTTGGGTAGCTTTGATTTTTCCGATGTACACTGCGATTCTATGCATATCTGCGCTCCAATCCCTGCTCACGTGTTCTGATTGATCCTGTGGAGGCCAGCAGTAGTGGTTTCGATGCGCGTTAGGTTGAGTCTTGTTACGTTTGCTTATACTACGATTGATTAGATTAGGAGTGGTTGCCTTTGACTTTGGTGCTATAGTCTGCTATCAGGTGGATTTCTGCGCCCAACAGCGCTCTAATGCTTGCAGCTTGGCACTTGGATGGACAGAGATAGTGGTCGCGGCGCGATATGATGGGTCAGGTTACGTTCTGTTAGGTCGGGTTCAGCTACGTTTGGTCATGATAACATTAACTTTTGTGCTGTACACAGCTGTGCCTGGGGTATCTGCGATGCTGTACACAGCTATTCCTGGGGTATCTGCGCTCTACTGTGCTCTAGCACTTCCTGCTTAGCTCTGGGGAGGGTAGCAATGGCGGTCTCGTCACGTAAGGTTGAGCTAGGCTGTGTTTGGCTATGTTCTGTCGGTATGGGATGGGTTTGGGTAGTTTCGACTGTTCTGATGCACACTGCGATTTTGTGGATTTCTGCAGTCTACTCTCCAGTAATGTGTTCTGCTTGGCTCTGGGGAGGCCAGCAATAGTGCCCGCGGACCGTAAGGTCGAGTAAAGTTACGTCTGGGTATGTTACAATTAGATAGGTTAATAGTGGTTAGCTTCGACTTTAGTGCTATATTCTGATATACCGCCGTATTTCTGCGACCTACAGTGCTCTAGTATCTTCAGCTTGGCTCCGGGAAGGCAAGCAATAGTGGCCTCTGCACGTTATGCTTACTCGGTTTACGTTCGGTTATGTTGGGTTGGGCAAAGTTTGGACAGCGTAGCTTTATCTTTTGTACTGCACACTGCTATACGGGTTATTTCTGCGTTCTACTATTCTCTAGTAAGTCCTGCTTGCCTCTGGGGACTACTGCAATAGCGGTTTCTGCACGTTATATAGAGTTACTCTGTGTTCGGTTATTTAATGTTGGTTTATGTTGGGTTTGGATGGCTATGGCTCTCCCGATGTACACTGCGATTCCATGGATTTCTGCGTTCTTCTTGCCACTAATGTGCCCTGCTTGGATCTCGGAAGGCCAGCAATAGTGATCGCGGCTGGTTACGTTCAGTTAGGTTGCGTTCGGCTACGTTGCCTTTGGGTAAGTTAGGAGAGGGTAGCTTTGACTTTAGTGCCGCAGTCCGCTATTGGGTAGACTTCTGCGCCCTACAGTGCTCTAATGTCTTCAGTTTGTTCCTGGGAGGGCCAGCAATAGTGTTCCCGACACGTTATTGCTAGCCAGGTTACGTTCGATTACGTTGGGCAAGGCAAGGGTTGGTCACGATAGCTTTAACTTCTGTGCAGCACACTGCTACTCGCTAGATTTCTGCGCTCTACTCTGCTCTAGTAGTTCCTGCTTGGCACCGGGGAGGGCAGCAATATCTTTCTCGGCACGCTAGGTTGAGCCAGGCTCTGCTTTCATATGTTCTGTTGGTTATGTTAGGTTCGGGTGGCTATGCCTTTTCAAATATGCACTGCGATTGGAAGGATTTCTGCCTTCTACTCTCCACTAACATGTTCTGCTTGACCCTGGTTAGGCTAGCAATGGTGCTCGCGGCACGTTATTTTGAGTTACGTTAGGGTTGGTCATGTTACGATTGGTTAGACTGGTTAGGTTAGTGGGGCATAGCTTGGTCTATAGTGCTGTGGTCTGCTATTAGGTGAATTCCTGCGCCATCCAGTGCTCTTACGTTTTCAGCTGCGCTCTGGGAAGGCCAGCAATAGTGGTCTCGGCACGTTACGCTGAGTCAGGTTACGTTCGGTTAGGTAGCGTTAGGCTAACTTAAGATAGGTTAGCTTTAACCTTTTGCTTCACACTGCAGTTCGGCGAACTTCTGGGCCCTACTCTGCTCTAGTTCGTCCTGCATGTC
>NW_016930302.1:0-749 GCF_001483705.2 Eufriesea mexicana
GTGACACATATTCCGTAGCAATTCTAGAGTGACAAAGGACTGACCCATTATCGCACGAGGTATTCATAATTGACGAAACAGGATTGAATACGACCGTCGTCAGAGTATTATAGTCGTTTGACTAATTTGATGGCTAATAATTTAGATTTTGCAGCAACTCTAGCGCAATCAATGCATAGTAGGGTTATGGCTAGAGATATTTAAACTTCACATTTCGGTTCATAGTAATTACGTCAGCAGGGAACTGTATCCGCTGCACTGACCTGTTCAATCATGAATAAATTCTATAGTCATTCCAGAAAGACGAAAGCTAGAACCATTACCACTCTGGGCATTAGTAACCGTCAGCTCAGTACCAAGAACAGTCATCATAACAATACCGTAGTCGCTGAATAAATCTGTTCACTGATGACATAAGTACCACAGTAGCTCTAGTACATTCAAGGTACATGTGAGTTATGTGTAGAGGCATTTACAGTTTCCAGAACGGTAGCTGGTACATCCACCAACATGACAGTGCAGCCGTTGGATAAAGCAGTTCATGTATGATTTATATTCCATTGCAATTCTAGAATGACAAAAGACGTAACCGCTATAATTCGAGGCATTTACAATTGATATAACAATACTGAGTACAGCCAACATCACAGCACTGCAACCACTGAAATAGTCCGTGCAGTGACGATGTAAATTCAACAGTGGTCCTGGAATAATCAAGTAATGTATCAGCTATGGATTGAGATGTTTGC
>NW_016930303.1:0-632 GCF_001483705.2 Eufriesea mexicana
GCCATTGGATTGAAGGCGTTAGGCGATCTAATCACCAAGCTTTGACAGCTTATAGATTTTGAAAAGACTTATTCTCTTGCAAGTAAATGGGTGTACTTGCCATTGGATTGAAGGCGTTTTGCGATCTATTCACCTAGCTATATCAGATTATATATTTTGAATAGGCTTATTCCCTGGCAAGTACATGTCTGTACTTGCCATTGGATTGAAGGCGTTTTGCGATCTATTCACCTAGCTATATCAGATTATATATTTTGAATAGGCTTATTCCCTGGCAAGTACATGTCTGTACTTGCCATTGGATTGAAGGCGTTTTGCGATCTATTCACCTAGCTATATCAGATTATATATTTTGAATAGGCTTATTCCCTGGCAAGTACATGTCTGTACTTGCCATTGGATTGAAGGCGTTTTGCGATCTATTCACCTAGCTATATCAGATTATATATTTTGAATAGGCTTATTCCCTGGCAAGTACATGTCTGTACTTGCCATTGGATTGAAGGCGTTAGGCGATCTATTCACCATGCAATAACTTATTATAGATTTTGAATAGACTAATTCTCTGCCAAGTAAATGGCTGTTCTTGCCATTGGTTGAAGGCGATAGGCGACCTATTCACCAAGCTATGA
>NW_016930304.1:0-860 GCF_001483705.2 Eufriesea mexicana
ATCCGTATATCCACACATTCGTACATCAATACATACGTACGTCCATACATAAATACATCCATCCATCCGTACTTCCATCCATCCATACTTCCGTCCATCCATACATCCATACATCCACAAATCCATCCATCCATGCACTCATCCATCCATCCATACATCCATACATACATCAATACATACATCCATACATACACACATACATACATCCATACATACATCCATACATCCGTACATCCGCGCATCCGTACCTCAATCAATCCATACATCCATCCATCCATACGACCACCCATCCATACATCCACCCGGTCATACACACATTCTTCCATACATGCACCCACCCATACAACCACCCATCCATAAATCCATCGATCCATACACCAATCCATCCATACATCCAGCCATCCATACATCCATGCCTACGATCATTCGTACATTCGTACATCCATACATCCATGCATACATACATCCATACATCCATACGGCCATCAATCCATACATTCACCCATCCATACACCAATTCTTCCATACATCCATCCAGCCATACAACCACCCATCCGTACATCCATCGATACATTCATCTATCCACCCACACGTCCATCCATCCTTACATCCATACTTCCATGCATTCATACATCCATACATCCATAAATACATCCATCCATACCTGAGTCCATCCATACATTCATCAATCCATACATCCATACATATATACATCCATCCACTCATACATCCATACGTCCATCCATACATACATCCATGCATCCAAACCTCAATCCATCCTTACATCCATCCATCCGTCCAACCATTGATCCATACATACATCCATTCATACATCCATCTTTACATACATCCATCCATGC
>NW_016930305.1:0-624 GCF_001483705.2 Eufriesea mexicana
GATCGCCTAACGCCTTCAATCCAATAGCTAGTACAGCCACCTACATGCCAGAGAATAGGTCTACCCAAAATCTATAATCTGTTATAGCTTGGTGATTAGATCGCCTAGCGCCTTCAATCCAATGGCAAGTACACCCATCTACATGCCAGTGAATCGGTCTATTCAAAATCTATATCCTGTTATATCATGGTGAATAGATCGCCTAACGCCTTCAATCCAAACAGAGAATCGGTCTATTCAAAATCTATAACCTGTTATAGCATGGTGACTAGATGGCCTAACGCCTTCAATCCAATGGCAAGTACAGCCATCTACTTGCGAGAGAGTTTGTCTATTCAAAACCAATAAGCTGCCATAGCTTGGTGATTAGATCGCCTTTCGCCTGCAATCCAATGGCATGTACCGCCAGATACTTGCCAGGGAAAAAGTCTATTCAAAATCTATAATCTGTTATAGCTTCGTGAATAGATCGCCTAACGCCTTCAATCCAATCTCAAGCAATGCCATCTTCTTGCCTGGGAATAGGCCAATTCAAAATCTATGTCCTGTTATAGCATGGTTAATGGATCACCTAACGCCTTCAATCCAATGGCAAGTACTGCCATCTACTTGCCAGAGAATAGG
>NW_016930306.1:0-233 GCF_001483705.2 Eufriesea mexicana
ATTTCCGACTAATATCGTTGTGAGCTAACCTTATTGCATAAATAAGGAGAAAAGATTCTGTAGGCGTGCTATAGGTATTTCAGTGCCACAGTGTGTGGCTGGAGAATTCAATTTTACAGACATACTCGTCTAATATCTTTGTGAGCTAACTTCCTTGCATATGTAAAGTCGAAAGATCTTTTTGAGTGCTATAGCCATTGCAATGGTATAGAATGTGGCTGGAAAACACAATT
>NW_016930307.1:0-636 GCF_001483705.2 Eufriesea mexicana
CGGTGGCCTGGATTAGGCATGGTAGCTACGACTTTTCTGGTAAACACTGCGACTATATGGATTTCTACGCTCTACTCTCGACAAACGTGTCTCGCTTGACTCTGGGAAGCCCAGCAATAGTGGTCTCGGCACGTTATGTCGAGGCAGGTTACGCTCGGTAAAGTTGGCATAGGCTAAGTTCCATCAGTATAGCTTCAACTTTTGTGTTGTACACTGCAATTCTGTGAATTCCTTCTCTCTACAGCGCACTAGTAGGTCCTGCTCGTCTCTGGTAAGGCAAGTAAGCGTGGTCGCGGCACGATGGTGTCAGCTAGGATACGTTTGGTTATGTTATGGTTCTTTAGGTTAGGAGAGGGTAGCAGGCACTTTAGTGCTACGGTTTGCTGTTAGGTGGATTTCTGCAACCTACAGTGCCCGAAAATTTTCAGCTTTGCTCTGGCAAAGCCAACATTAGTGGTCTCGGCACGTTATGGTGAGTCAGGTTACGTTCGGTTTGGTTGCGTCAGGATAGGTTAGATCAGTATAGCTATAACTTTCATACTCAACACTGGTTTTCGGTCGATTTCTACTTTACTCTACTTTGCTCTAGTGTGTCCCGCTTGGCTCTGGGGAGAGCAATAACTGTGGTCTCGGCTC
>NW_016930308.1:0-1358 GCF_001483705.2 Eufriesea mexicana
TACTTGCCAGAGAATAGGTTTATTCAAAATCTATAATCTGTTATAGCTTGGTGAATAGGTCGCCTAACGCCTTCAACCAATGGCAAGTATAGCCATCTACTTGCCAGAGAATAAGTCTACTCAAAATATATATGCTGTCATAGCTTGGTGATTAGATCTACCTAACGCGTTCAATCCAATGGCAAGTACAGACATCTGCGTGCCAGAGAATAGGTCTATTCAAAATCTATAACCTGATATATCATGGTGAATACATCGCCTAGCGCCTTCAATCCAATGGCAAGTACAGCCATCTACTTGCTAGAGAATAAGTCTATTCAATACACATAAGCTGCCATAGCTTGGTGAATAAATAGCTTAACCCCTTCAATCCTATGGCAACTACAGCCATTTACTTGCCAGAGAATAGGTTTATTCAATATCTATAAGCTGTCATAGCTTGGTGATAAGATCTCCAAACGCCTTCAATCCAATGGCAAGTACAGACATCTACTTGCCAGAGAATAGGTCTATTCAAAATCTAAAATCTGTTATAGCTTGGTGAATAGATCGCCTTTCGCCTTCAATACAATGGCAAGTAAAGCCATCCACTTGCCAGAGAATTGGTCTATTCAAAACCTATAATCCGTTATAGCTTGGAGAATAGGTCGCCTAACGTCTTCAACCAATGGCAACTACATCCATCTACTTGCCAGAGAAATGGTCTATTCAAAATCTATATCCTGTTTTCGCTTGGTGAATAGATCGCCTAACGCCTCCAATCCAATGGCAAGTACAGGCATCTACTTGCCAGAGAAGAAGTATATTCAAAACCTATAAGCTGCCATAGCTTGGTGATTAGATCGCCAATCGTCTGCAATCCAATGGCAAGTACACCCATCTACTTGCCAGAGAATAAGTCCATTCAATATCTATAAGCTGTCATAGCTTGGTCATAAGATCTCCAAACGCCTTCAATCCAATGGCAAGTACAGACATCTACTTGCCAGAGAATAGGTCAATTCAAAATCTAAAATCTGTTATAGCTGGGTGAATAGATCGCCTGTCGCCTTCAATACAATGGCAAGTACAGCCATCTACTTGCCAGAGAATAGGTCAATTCAAAATCTAAAATCTGTTATAGCTGGGTGAATAGATCGCCTGTCGCCTTCAATACAATGGCAAGTACAGCCATCTACTTGCCAGAGAATTGGTCTATTCAAAATCTATAGCCTGTTATCGCTTCGTGAATAGATCGCGTAACGCCTCCAATCCAATGGCAAGTACAGGCATCTACTTGCCAGAGAATAAGTCTTTTCAAAACCTATAAGCTGCCATAGCTTTTTGATTAGATCGCCAATCGTCTGCAATCCAATGGC
>NW_016930309.1:0-605 GCF_001483705.2 Eufriesea mexicana
CCAGATTTTATAGCATTGCAAAGGCTATAGCACGCCAATAGAATCTTCCCTCCTTGTTTATGCTAGAATGTTAGCCCGCCACGATAATAGTCGAGAATATGAATAAAATTGTACTTTCCGGACTGATTCCGTAGCATTGAAGTGGCTATATCACTCGCAAAGGATCTTTCCTCTTTACTTATGCAAGGAAGTCAGCTGACCACGATATTAGCCGAAAATGTCAATTAGATTGACTTTTCCAGGAAGATTGCGTAACATTGCCTCGGTTGTGTCTCGCCAATTGCATCTTTCCAACTTATATATGCAACAAAGGTAGCTCACCACGATGTTAGTCGAAAATGTCAATAAAATTGTATTTTCCAACCACATTCTATATTATTGCATTTTCTAAAGCACGCCACCGGAATCTACCCTCCTTATATATGTAAGAAGGATAGCGCACCACAATATTAGCCGAAAATGTCAATGAAATTGAATTTTATAGCCAGATAATATAGCAATGCAAGGGCTACAGCATGGCAATAGTATCTTCCCTCCTTACGTATGCAAGAATGTTTGCTCACCACGATATTAGTCGAAAATGTCAGTAAAATTGAATTTTCCTA
>NW_016930310.1:0-476 GCF_001483705.2 Eufriesea mexicana
TATGGATGTATGGATGTATGCATGTATGGATGTATGTATGTATGAATGTATGGTTGTAAGTATTTATGAATGTATGGATGTATGGATGTATGCATGTGTGGACGTATGAATGTGCGAATGTATGTATGCACGGATGTATATATGGATGTTAATACGTATGGATGTATGGATGGATGGATGTATGAGTGGATGGATGTATGGATGGATGGATGCATGGATGGGTGCTAGTATGTATGGATGGATGTATGGTTCGATGGATGTATGGATGAGTGGATGTATGAATGGATGGTTGTATGGGAATGTGGATGTATGAATGGACGATCGGTTGTATGGATGGATGGATGTATGGATGGATTGAGGTATGGATGGACGGATCTGCGTACGTATGAATGTATGGATGTATATATGTATGAATGTTTGGATTCATGGATGTATGGGTGTGTGGATGAATGGATGTACGGATGGATGTCTGTGCG
>NW_016930311.1:0-612 GCF_001483705.2 Eufriesea mexicana
CTAACATGTTCTGCAAGGCACTGCGGACTGCAGTAATATGCGTCTCGTCGCGGTGGTCGAGTTCTGTTTCGTTTGGCTACGTTACGTTTCGCTAGGTTAGGACATGATGTCTCTGACTTTTGTTCTGTACACTGCTGTTCCACGGCTCTCTGCGCTCTACTGTCCACTAGTATGTACTGCTTGGCCCTGAGGAGGCCAGAAGTGGTTATCTCGGCACGTTTCTTTCGGTTAGGATAACGGTTAGGATACGTTCTGTTGGCTTAGGTTCGGTCAGGTAGGTATGGACATATTTGACTTTTGTTCTATACGCTGCAATGCCGAGGATTTCTGCGCACTACCGTGCTCTAGAGTAGTCTGCTTTTCCCTGTGGAAGATATCAATGGAGGGTTACATCTTCGTTTGGTTACATCTCGTTTGGTGAGGTTAGTACGGGATAGTCTACGCATCTGCGCTATAAGCTGCTGTCATCCGATTTCTATGCTCCACTGCTTTATAATATTTTCTGCTTTGGTCTGGGTGTGGGCCAACGGTAGTGATCTCGGCGCGTTAGGTTTAGTTATGCTACGTTCGCATATGACAATTTTGGATGTGTTAGGATGGAATATCTCAGTC
>NW_016930312.1:0-946 GCF_001483705.2 Eufriesea mexicana
TCCACACGTACATCCATACAACCATGCGTACCCCCATACACTCATCCATACATACATCCAAAGCTATATCCGTAAATGCGTCCATACATGCATCCATGCATGCAGCCATCCATTCATCCATCCACTCATACATCCATCCATCCATACATCCATACAGATATACATACATACATCCATACATCCGTACATCCATACATTCGTACATCCATACATTCGTACATCCATATATACATACATCCATACATCCAGACATCCATACATTCTTACATCCGTACATTCATACATACCTACATCCATACATGCATACACCCATACATCCATACATCCATACATACATCCATACATCCATGCATACATCCATACACTCATCCATACAAGCATCCATGCATACATCCATTCTTCCGTCCATTCACCCATCCATTCGTCCACCCACACATCCATTCATCCATGCCTCCGGACATCCATATATTCTTACATCCATACATCCATTCATACACACATCCGTATATGCATAACGGAAATACGGCCATACATTCATACATCCAGGCATACAAACGTCCATACATCAATACATCCATCCATCCATACATCCATACATGCACTCATCCATCCATACGTACATCCATACAACCATGCATACCCCCATACACTCATACATACATAAATCCATAGATACATCCGTAAATGCGTCCATACATACATCCATGCATGCAGCCATCCATACATCCATCCACTCATTCATCCATCCATCCATACATCCATACAGATACACATACATACATCCATACATCCGGACATCCATACATTCGTACATCCATACATTCGTACAGCCATATATACATACATGCATACATCCATACATCCATACATTCATCCATCCATTCACACATCCATTCATCCGTACATCCACACATTCGTACACCCATACGTCCATTCATCCATACAT
>NW_016930313.1:0-2320 GCF_001483705.2 Eufriesea mexicana
CGCCGCAGCAATGACACCGCGTCTCACGTTCCCGCCCGATAAGACACAGGTACACACATAAGCACCCGTGCCCGGTTAGCACCTGTGTCAGGCGGAAAGTGTGCCGGCTACCGCTGCGCCCCCATGCATCCAGCAATGAGAGCACAGCCCCGATCGGCCGGTGCCGCCTCCTGCTCGGCCTCCTCAGCCGAGACAGCCAGGCGGTCCTCACGGACTGTCGCAACCTTCGCCTCAACGAAACGTCCCCTTCTCAGCTGAACCGAGGCAGCCAAGGAGGTGGTGTCCTTAGTTACGGGCTTCCCTTACCGCTTGCAATCGACGGCCCTTATCGCTGCCGCGGGGGGACACATGGACCATACAGGGCGTATCCCCGAAGCGGAAGGCCGGATCACTCCGGTTCTTACTTACGCCTCGGTGCAATCACCGACCCTGGCCAGAGCAGCGGCCACCTCGCGGGGATTGAGAGGGTCGTCGTGCCCTGTCATCATCTGCTCCGCTTTTTTGGTGGGAACTGGAACCCGCACGCCGGATACCTCTAAGGCTTCGCTCATTCGCCCGGCGAGATCGGCGGCTCGCTGTGCGCCCTCGGGTCCAGCGGTCTCCAGCAGGAGGCCGCCGGAAGCGGCTCGAATGGGGCGCGAGTCTTTGATCCCGAGGTCATCGTGGTCTATGCCTACTCTTGCAGCGGAGATGGCCTCCACTCAAGAGGGCCTCGAGCACTCGCGTACCCAAGCAGCGACGGCGGCCGCATATGGGTGGGTCACTGCTTGTCGCGGCTCCTCTCCTTGTCATGACCGGGCATCGCTCCGGTCTTCGCGGCGGTCGCTGGAAGCCCGGTAGGGGTGCCCGTCTCAGGGGCGCGGCGCCCCGTCTTATCGCCGGCTAGCTTCAGCGCAATCGCGTGAAGCCTCGCGGGCAGTTGCGGGGCAGCGGCCGCCTGCATCTGCGCTCGCTTCTCCCGCCTTCCGATGACGAGAGACCAGCTGGACTCTGCATCCTTCCCGGCTTTGCCCGAGGTCGCCACCGTCGCATTCGCCGGGGCGTCAACGGGCCCGGTTCGCGAAGCGCCCGCGACAGTTTCCGCCGAGGCCACCAGCCCAGGCCGCGCGCTCAGGCCGTCGGTGGAGCTCGCTTGCTCTGGCGCGCGGGCAGGATCAACCCGCCCGGCCGCCACGGGGAGCGTATGCAGGAGCTCCTCGAAAATTTCGTCTATTCGTAGACTGAGGGCCGCGAGGGCAGCCTGCATACCGAACTCGGGCGCCGGTGCCGTTAGGTCCGGCGCCCGCGGACGCACGCACATTTCGAGAGGACGCGGGTCGTCGATTACCTGCCACGGCTCCAGACTCAGCTCCGCGCGCATGGAGGGTTCACCGCCTCCCGGGAGGCATCCTTCTCCCGCCAGTCTGCTATCACCGCCTGCTGGGAGACATCTTTCCCCCGCAGAACGGCGATCTCCGCCACCAGCACGCGAAGCCTCTCCGCCATCGTCTACTGGGCACGGCCGGCAGTTACTCGGAGACGCATATCCCGGCCGGCCGAGTCCACCACCCTGGCGCACATAGGGAAGGCGCGGACGTAGGGGCTATGCAGATTTTCACTTTCGTCTGCCATCGTCTCAATCCACGCGCAATTCTCGGATATAACGGCAGCCAGCCCCAGAACGAACATCGGACGGTGCGCACTGGCGAGCACCTCCATGGTGGGGAGGGTCGCCTTCGCCCGGCTTATGCTCGTGGCCTTCGGGGCGAGTACAATATCCTGCGAACCTTCGAATGTGTCGGATAGCCACACGACCACCCTCCGCGGGCGCTTCGCCGCCTTCTCTGGGGACTCCCACGAAGACGACGTTTTTCCATCACACTTGACGCTGACGCCACCAGCGAAGTCGGAGATTTCCCCCACGAGGGCCGCCGGCAGCACCTTACGCAATGCGGTGCTACGAGTCGCGCGCGTCGTAGCGCCTGCAGCAGGTCTATGTGCCCTGTCATTCGACGAGGAAGGCTCCACTGGAGCCGCGTCGACACCACTACCTATAACAGTACCTTCCATCTTAGTTAAATTGTCCGGGTTCCCCGGGAATTGGTGCCACTGCGCGGGTTGCGAGACCCTGCTCCGCCGCTTGCATTCCGACGTGACCCTAGGCCCAGGTATCCCTCGGTGGGCGGACGCGCGGCTTCGCGTCAAACGACGGGTGCCATCCCTCGCCTACCTGCGCCATAGCGTCGTCCACAATTTCGTTGATGCCAGGAAAAAAACTTCCAAACAATTTCACTTTTGAACAGCACCACGGCACACACCGCGACGCGAGCCCCGGCCACCT
>NW_016930313.1:9758-10628 GCF_001483705.2 Eufriesea mexicana
TAGTGGAGCACAGAGTTGCGCAGGCAAGCGCCGAATAGCAGTGTATACCTCGAGAGTCAAAGCTACTCACACATAACCCAAGCAAACGTAACTTAACCAAACTTAGCATAACCCAAACTAATGTGGCGACTCCACTATTACTGGCCTCCCCAGAGCCGGGGAGGGTATAGTAGAACAATGTAGAGCATAGAAATCCACGGAATAGTCATCCATAGCACAAAAGTGGATGGTAGACAATAATAACGTGTCCAGACGTAATATAAGCAAACGCTGCCTAACCTAACTGAACGTGACCTAGCTCAGACAAACATGCCACGACCGCTACTGCTAACCTCCCCAGAGACCGCAGACGTTGGTAGAGCAGTACAGGTCGCAGGTATCGACCGAACAGCAGTGTAAAGCACAAAAGGCGATGCTACCCTAAACAAACCTAACCAAACCTAGGCAAGCCAAGCGCAACCTAACACAATCTAGCGCGCCGAGACCGCAATTGCTGGCCACCCCAGATCCGAGCAGAAGATGCTAGGGCACAGTAGAGCGCAGAAGTCCACCGAATTGCTGTGCATTGCAAAAAAGTAAAAGATACCCTGTCCTAGCCTAACCAAACGTAACGTAACCAAACGTAACAAAACTCGACGTAACGTGCCGAAACTTATATTGCTGGCCTCCCCAGGGCCACGCAGCGCATGTTAGGGAAATGCAGAGCGATGAAGTCCACGTAACAACAGTTTATACTACGAAAGGCAATGCTGTCCAAACCTAATGCAAACTAACATAACCTAACCGAACGTAGCCAAACACCACCTGTCATGCCGAGACCAATATTACTGGCCGCCCCAGCGCCGAGCAGAGAACTCTAGAGCACAGTAG
>NW_016930314.1:0-9810 GCF_001483705.2 Eufriesea mexicana
CACACACACGTAACATAACACATCCGAAGGAGCCACGACTGCTATTGCTGGAATTCACAGAGTTGAACTGAGCAGAGGAGTGCTCTGTAATCCACCGAGTAAGAGTGTACACCACGAAAGTCAAAACTATCCAAAGCTAACACATACCATCATAACGTAACCAAACTTTGCCTAAATCAAACTGGCTTGCCGTAACCACTATTTGTGGCCACCCCAGAGCTAAGCAGAGCATACTAGAGGAGCGCAGAGCGCAGAAATCGACCGGATAGCAGCGTCTAGCACAAACGTCAAGGCCACACTCCCCCACCCTAACCTAACCTAACCTGGCCAAGAGTAACCTGACCGAAGATATTGCGCCACGACCACTATTGCCGACATAGCCATAGTCGAGCTGAGCATAGGAGAGCAATGTGCAGCGCTAAAATCTACCGAATAGCAGTGTATAGCACAATAGTCTATGCTGTCCTAACCTAGCATGTCCAAACATAGCACAGCCAGATGTAACATAACTCAACCTAACGTACAAAGACCACTACTGCTGACCTCCACAGAGCCAACCAGAATAAACCAGAGTACAGTAGGGCGCAGAACTCCGACGTACAGCAGTGTATAGCGCGAAGGACAAAGCCATCATAACCAAAAATAACACAACCGAGCATAACCAAACGTAACCTAACTCAACCTATAGTGTCACGACCGCTATTGCTGTCCACCTCAGTGTCGAGCAGAGTATAGCAGAGCAATGTAGAGCGCAGAAGTCCACCGAATAGCAGTGTAGAGCGCAAAAGTCGAAGTTACCACATCCTAACCTGACAAAACGTAACAAAACCAAGCGCAACACTATCGAAGCTAACGTGCCGTGGCCAATATTGCTGGCATCCACAGAGCCGAGCACAGCACATTAGAGCACAGCTGAACGCAGAAGTCCACCGAATATTTGTGTGTAGCAGAAAAGTCAAAGTTGTCCTAGCCTAACACGAACAAACGTAACCTAACTCCACCGAACCGCCATACACAATAATTGCTGAACTCCCCGCAATCAAGCAGAATATACTAGAGCACTGTGAATCACAGATATATGAAGCGTTGCTGTGCAAAGCACAAGAGCAAAGATAACCTAGCCTAACCTGGCCTAACATAAACTAACCGAACGTAGCCTAACTCAGCATAAGGTGCCGAGGCCACTATTGAGGTCCTTCCCGGAGCCAGGCTGAACACATCAGATCACAGTGGGGCGCAGGAGTTCACCGAATATCAGTGTATAGCACAAAAGACAAAGATTTCCTCTCCTAACCTAACTATCCCTTACATACCCAAACTTAAGCTAACAAAACCTAACGTGCAGCGACCACTATTCCTGGCCTCCGCAGAGCCAAGCAGAGCATATCGGAGAACAGTATAGCCCAGAAGTCCACCGAGTAGCAGTATATAGCACAAAAGTCTATGCTACCCTCTCCTACCCAACCAAACATAAGATAGCCAAATGTAAACTATATCAAACAGTCGAGCCGGGACCACTATTACTGGCATTCCCAATTTCGAGCAGAGTATAGTGAGGCAATGTTGGGAGTAGCAATCCTCCGAAAAACATATCACAGCACGAAAGTCACAGATACCCTGACCAATCCTGACTCAACATAGCCCAACCAAACGTAGACTAACCAAACATAACGAGCCGGGCCCACATTTGCTGACCTCCACATTGTCGCGGAGAACATATTAAAGGGGGGTAGGGCGCAGAAGTCCAAAGAACGGCAATGTATAGCAGAAGAATCGCAGATATCCTAACATAACCCAAACAAGCCGAACCTAACCAAACGTATCCTAACCTATCCTAACGAGCCGCGGCCACTATTTCTGGCCACGCCTGAGAAAAGCAGAATATACCAGAGAACAGTGAAGCGTAGAAATCGACCGCATTGCAGTGAATAGCGCAAAAGTCAAACGTATCCTGACCTAACCTGACCTAACCTAACCTAACCGAAAGTAGCATATCTCATCATAATGTTCCGATAACAGATTTGCTGTCCTTCCCAGAGCAAAGCTGCACATATCAGAGCACAGTAGGGTGAGGAAATCCGCCGAATGGCTGTGTACAGCGCGAAAGTCGAAGCTATTCTCTCCTGTCCTAACAAATCGTAACATACCCAAACGTATGCTAACACTAACTAACGTGTAGCGAAAACTATTGCTGGACATCCCAGGGACGAATAGAGTTGAGTAGAGCAGAGTAGGGCGCAGATGTCCACCGAAAAGCAATGCATCGCGCAAAAGTTAGTGCTGCCCTTTCCCGACCAAACCAAGCGTATCACAAGCAAACGTAGCCTAACTCAAACTGACGGGCCGAGACTGCTGTTTCCGGCCTCCGCCGTGCCGAGAAAAATATACTAGGGCACGGTTGGGCTTAGAAATCAACATCACTTCAGTTCATACCACAAAAGTGATGGAGATCATTATCATACATAACCGAACACAACCTAACCAAACGTAACGTAACACAACCAATCGCGCCCCGGCAGTTATTTCTGCCGACGCATGGACAAGCTGGTTACGATGGAGCACACTAGAGAGTAGAAATCCTTAGAATCGCAGTGTATATCTTAACAGTGAAAGCTATTCAAACCTAATACAGGGAAGCGTAACCAAATGGGACGTAGAATATCTAAGCACGACTTGCCGCGACCGCTACTGCTGGACTCCCCAGAGCCAAGCACGGCCTATTTGAGCACAGTAGAAAACGGAAAGCCACCAAATAGCAGTGTATATAACAAAAGTCAACGATATCCTGACTTAACCTGACATAACCTAACCTAACCTAACGCAGGCTAGCTAAATCTAACGGGCTGATGCCGCAGTTGCTGACCTCCACAGAGTAAAGCAGAGCATACTGGTGGTGAACAGTGAGCAGAAGTGCACCGCATTGCAGTGTAAAGCACAAGAGTCAAAGGCACCCCAACATAACCCTAACAAATCTAACCTAACCAAGCGTAACCCAACGCAACATAACGCAACGCGGCCACAGTTTCTGGCCTCCGCAGAGCAGAGAGTAGCATATTAGATCACAGTAGAGCGCAGAAATCCACCGAATAGCCATGGAGAGCGCAAAAGTCGAAGACATCCTGACCAAACTTGACATAACCCAAAATAACCAGATGTTGTATAACTGAAATTATCGAGCCGGCACCGCCATTGCTAGCCACCACAGTGAGAAGCAGATCATCTTAGAGCACTGCCGAGAGCAGAAATCCACCGAATATAAGTATATAGCACGAAAGTCAAAGGCATCATGGCCAAACACATTCCAACCTCACCTAACCGAGCGGAACGTAACAAAACCTATCGTGTCACGACCAATATTTTCGGCCTCCCCACTGTGGAGCTGTGTACAGTAGAGCAACGTAGGGCGCAGATGTCCTCAAAATAGCAGTGCATAGCACAAAAGTCAAAGCGATCCTGTCCTAACCTAACCAAACGTAGCATAAACAAACGTAGCCTAACTCAACAAAACGTGCCGAGAACACAATTGCTGGCCTTCTCTGAGGCACACTGCGGATGCTAGCCGACAGTAGAGCGCTGAATTTCACCGAGCAGCAGTGTACAGCAGATGAGCTAGAGCTACACTATCCTAACCTAAGCAACCGTAACGTGCAGAGCGCAGCATAACCCATCCTACCGCGCCGCGACCACTCTTGCCGGCATCCCCAGATTTGAGTAGAGTCGAGTGGAGAACAGAAGAGCCCAGAAACCCACCAAATAACAGAGGTCCATAGAATAACTGTGCGTGGCACAAGGGCTAAAGGCACACTAACATAATCCACGTAACATAACCCAGACGAACGTAACCCGCCTCAAACCAACCTGACGCGACCACTGTTGCTGGCCCCCCAGAGCCAAGCAGAACATAATAGAAGAGAATATAGCGTAGAAGTCCATAGAATCGCAATGTATAGGAGAAAAGCAGAAGCCTCACAGACCTAGCCAAAGCTTAAGTAACATAGCCAAACGTAACCTATCCCAACCTAACTTCCAGAAGACAATATTGCTGGCCTCTTCAGAGCCAAGCAGAGCATAATGCAGTACGGTGGATTGCAGAAATCCACCGAATAGCAGTGTACAGCGCAAAAGTCAAAGCTATCCTTGCCTAACCGAATCAAGCATAACGTAACCAAACGTAACAGAACTCAATCTAACGTGCGTAGACCACAGTTGATGTCCTCCCAAGGACGAAGGAGAATATACTAGTGCACAGTAGAGTGCCGAAATCCGCCACATGCAGTGTAAGGCACAAAAGTGAAGGATATCCTGCACCAACATAATCAAACGTAACATAACTCAACCTAATGTGCCGCGACAACTATTGCAGGCGTTCCCGTGGAAAACCAGAATATGATATAGCAGAGTAGGGAGCAGAAGTCCGTAGAATGGCTGTGCTGGGCACAGAAGTCAATGCCATTCTAACCTAACCAAACCTTACCTAACATTAACAAACGTAATCTAACTCAACCTGACATTACGAGACAAGTAATGCTGTCCTCCACAGAGCCAAGCAGCGCATGGTGGAGCACAGAAATCGATAGCTTCGCAGTGTATAGCAGATCAGACTAAGCAGTTCTAGCCTAACAAGTCCAAACGCAGCATAGCCAGACGTAACATAACTCAACCTAACGTACCTAGACCACTATTGCTCACTTCCACAGAGCCAAGCAGAGCATGTTAGAGTAGAGTATAGCGCAGAATTCCATAGAAGTGCAGTGTATGGCAGAAAGATCAAAGCCCTGCAAACCTAGCAAAACCAGCCGAACCTAACGAAACGGAGAATAACTCAACATAACATGCTGCGATCACTATTGCTGGCACCCCAGGGCCAAGCAGCATAGAGTAGAGCGCAGTAGAATGCAGAAAGTAACCAAACAGAAGTGTATAGCACAAAAGTCGTAGATATCCTGACATATCATGACCTAACTTGACACAAACAAACGTAGACTGACTGAACCTATTTAGCCGAGCCCACATTTGCTGGCCACCCCAGAGCCAAGCAGAACATATTAGATATAAGTACAGAGCGGAATTACACCGAATAGCAGTGCATAGCAAAAAAGTCAAAGCCATCCGTTCCTACTATAAGTATACCTTACGAGACGACACCTCTATTTCTGGACACCGCAGCGGCAAGCAGAATATATCAGAGCACTGTAGAGTGCAGAAATAGAACGAATTGCGTTTCAAACACAAAGGTCAAGGACATCCTGACCAAACCAATTCCAACCAAAACAAACCAAACGGAACATATCTGAAACTACCGTGCCACGAACAATACTGCCGGCCTCCCAAGAGTCGAGCAGAGCATATTTGAGCAATGTCGAGCGCCCAAATCCACCGAACAGCAGTGTATAGCACAAAAGTCTAAGCTGTTCTAGCTTAACACGACCAAATGTAGCATAGCCAGACGTAACATAACTCAACCTAACGTTACTAGACCACTATTGCTGTCTTCCACAGAGCAAACCAGAATATTCCAGGACACAGTAGAGCGCAGAAAACCGACGTATAACAGTGTATAGTGCAAAAGTCTAAACCATCAAAGCCAAACCCAACCCAACCTAACGTAACCAAACGTAGTCTAACTAAACTTAACGTGCCGCGACCGCTATTGCTTGCCTCGGCGGAGCGAAGCAGAGTATACTAGGGCAGAGTAGAGCGCAGTAATCTACCGCAATGTAGTGTACAGCTCATAAGCCAAAGCTCTTCTCTCCTAATCCACCCAAACGTAGTATAATCAAACGTATCATACCACAACCGAACGTGCCGAGGTCGTTATTGCGGGAAACCCCAGAGACCAGCAGAATATAATATAGCACAGGATGGCGCAGAGAGCCACCAAAATAGCAGCGTATGGCACACGAGTCGAACATGTCCTAACCCTACAATACATAACCTAAGCTGGCCAAGCGTGGACTAACTGAGGTTAACGAGCCGAGACCACCATTCCTGACCTCCCCAGTGCCAAGAAGATAATACTAGAGCACACTAGGTTGCAGATATCCGCAGTATAGCAGTCTATAGCACAAAAGTCAAAGCTACACCGTCCTATCCCAATCCAAGTTTACCTATCAAAACGTAATCTAAGTCAACCGAACGCGCCGCGAACAGTATTTCTGGCCTCAACAGAGTCAAGCAGAGCATATTAACGGTGAATAGAGCCCAGGAATCCATAGACTCTCAGTGTATAGCAGAAAAGTCGAAACTATCCAAACCCAACCAAAGAAAGCATAACACAGCCAAGCGTATACTATCTTAACATAATGAGCCCAGGCCACGATCACTGGCAACCCCAGAGCCAAGCAGAACATACAAGAGCACAGCAGAGCGCAGAAGCCCATCGCATTACAGTGTACACAACAGAAGTCATAGATATCCAAACCTACCCGAAAAGATGCCGAACACAACCAAACGTGCCGTAACACACTCTAACGCGCCGCGGCCACAATTTCTGGCCAGGCCGGAGCAAAGCATGGCACATTAGATCTCAGTAGCGAAGCAAAATCCACCGAATGGCCGCTTACAGCCCAAAAGGCGAAGTTATGCTAGCCTAATCTAACCAAACATAACATAACCATACGATGCATTACTCAAACAAACATGCCGAGACCAATATTGCTGGCCTCCGCAGAGCTAAGCAGAGCACACTAGAGCGCAGCTCAGGGCAGAAAGACACCGAATGTTGGTGTATGGCACGAAAGTCAAAGCTGTCCTAGCCTAATCCAACCGAACCCACCATAACCAAACGTAACCGAACTCCAGCTAACCGCCATACACAATTGTTTCTGACCTCCCCACAAACAAGCAGAATATACTAGAGCACTGCTGATCATAGACGTAGGAAGCATTGCAGCGCAAAGCACAAGAGTAAAGATAACCAAGCATAGCCTGGCCAAACATGAACCACCCAAGCGTAGCCTAACACAACATGAGGTGCCGATGCCACTATTGCGGTCTTTCCCGGAGCCAAGCTGAACATATCAGATCCCAGTGGAGCGCAGACGTCCGCCAAATATTAGTTCATAGCACAAAAGTCAAAGCTATCCTCTACTAGTCTCACCGAACCTAACATAACCAAACGTAGTCTAATCAAACCTAACGTGTCTAGACATATATTGCTGTCCTCTCCATCACCAAGAAAATCATATTAGAGGAGAGTAAAGCGCAGGAGTCCACACAACGGCAGTGTATAGCAGAAAAGTCAAATATATCCCAACCTCACCAGCACCAACCTAACCTGACCAAGCATAACCTTGCTCAAACTCACCTGCCGGGTCCACTATTGCCGGCATCCCCTGAGCCCGGCAGAGCATATTAGAGCACAGTAGAGTGCACAGGCCCTCCGGATTGCAGTGCACAGCGCAAAAGTCGAAGCTAACCTTTCCCGACCTAACCAAACGTATCATAAGCAAACGTAGCCGAACTAAAGCTAACGTGCTGAGACTACTATTGCCGGCCTGCGCAGTGCCAAGCAGAATATACTAGGGTACGGTGGAGATCAGAAGTCAACAGCATTGCAGTTCATATCACAAATGTCAAGGATATCCTGACCAAACCGAACATAGCCTAACCTAACAGAACGTAACATAGCTCAGCCTAATGTGCGGCGACCAATAATGCAGGCGTCCCCATGGAGAAGCAGAATATGATAGGGCACAGTAGAGCGCAGATGTCCATAGAATAGCAGTGTTGGGCACAATAGTCAAAGCCAGTCTAACCTAACCCAACCTAGCCTAACCTTACCAAACGTAATCTAACTCTACCTTACTTTACGCGACCAGTATTGCTGGCACCCACAGAGCCAAGCAAAGCATTATAGAGCGCACAAATCCATAGAATCGCAATGTATAGCAGGACAGCCAAAGCTATCCAAACATAACCCAAACCAACATAACCTAACGGAACGTAGAATAACTTAACGCGACTTGCCACGACCGCTATTGCTGGACAAGCCAGGGCCATGCATTTCTTATTTGAGCACAGTAGAACGCAACAATCCAACAAATAGCAGTGTATATAACAAATGCCAACGAAATCCTGACATAGTTTAACCCAACCTAACATAACCAAACGTAACCTGACTGAACCTAACGTGCCGAGACCATAACTGCTGCCCTCCTCAAAGACAGGCAGAAGATAGTACAGCACAATAGGTCGCAGAAACCCACCGCATTGCAATGTCTAGCGCAAAAGTCAAAGATACCGTGGCGAAACGTAACCTAACGAAACATAACCCGAAATATCGTGCTGTCACCACAATTGCTGGCATCCCCAGAGCCAAGCGGAGCATATTAGAGCCATGCAGAGATCAGAAATCCACTGAATAGCGGTGTATAACACAAAAGTCAATGTTATCCACTCCAAACCTAGCCAATCATAACAGAACCAAACATAACCTAACTCAAACTAACGTGCCGCGACGATTATTACTAACCTCCCCATAGCCTGGCAGAGTATAGTGGAGCAACGTAGAGCGCAGAAATCCACCGAATAGCAGTGTATGGCATAAAAGTCGGATCTATCCTATCTTAACCTAACCCATCGTAACTTAACCCAACCTAACGTGCCGTGACCACTATTTCTGGCACCGGCAAATGCGGACAGAATATGCTACAGCGCAGCAGATCGTAGAAAACGACCGCATTGCTCTGCAGAGCACAAAAGACGAAGGCAACATGACCAAACATATTCTAACTTAACCTAACCAAACGTAACTTGCCGCGATCACTATTATGTTACATTTGGGTGGTTAGGTTAGGTATAGTTCGGTTAGGATAGTCATGACCATTGTCTATACACTGTGTTTCTATGGATTTCTGAACTCTCCTCTCCCCTAATGTGTGCTGCTCGGCTCTGGGGTGGTCAGCAGTAGTGGTCACGGCACGATAGGTTGATTTAAGTTGTGTTTGGCTGTGTTACGCTTTGCTACGTTAGGACAGTGGAACATTGACCTCTTTGCTACGCGCTGGTACTCGGAGAGTTCCTGAACCTTACTGTGCTCTAATATTTTCTACCTGTTTTTAGGGAGGCCAGAAAATGTGGTCTCGGTACGTTAGGTTGTTTTCGGTTACGTTTGGCTATTCAGGGTTACGATATGTTCGGTTAGGACAGCTTCGACTTTCGTGCCGTACACCGTTATTAGGCGGAATCCTGCGCTCGTCTATTCTCTACAACATTCTGCATGGATCTGTGGAGGCCGGCAGCAGTTGCCTCGGCACGTTGGCTTGAGCACTGTTACGATTGGTGACGTGAAGTTTTGTTACGTTAAGATAGAGTAGTTTTGACATTTGTGCTATTCACTGACATTTGTTGGTTTCCGGCGTTCATCTATGCTCCAATACGTTCTGCTTGGCTCTGGAGAGGCCATCAATAGTGGTCTCGGCACATTGGATTGAGACACGTTACGCTTATTACCTTACGGGTGGCTATGTTAGTAAAAGATAGCTTTGACGTTTGTGCTATACACTGCTATTCGATTAACTTCTGCGCTCTACTGTGCTCTACTACATTCTACTTGGCCCTGTTGCGGCCGGCAGTAGTGGCCGCGGCACTTTATATTGAGATATGTTTCGTTTGGATAGGTTACGTTGGTGTGAATTAGGTTTGGGTAGCCCTGACTTTTCCTTTATACGCTGATATTGTATGGATTTCTGCGCTCTGCTCTCCTCTAAAGAACATAGCCTAACCTAACAGAACGTAACATAGCTCAGCCTAATGTGCGGCGACCAATAATGCAGGCGTCCCCATGGAGAAGCAGAATATGATAGGGCA
>NW_016930315.1:0-1188 GCF_001483705.2 Eufriesea mexicana
TATGCAACAAAATTACCTCACCACGATATCAGTCGAGAATGTCGAGAAAATTGAGTTTTCCATTCAGATTCTATAGCATTGGAATTACTATGGCATGCCAATAGGATCTTTCCTCCTTATTTATGAAACAAAATTAGCTCACCATGATATTAGTCGAAAATGTCAATAAAATTGAATTTTCCTGTCAGATTCTATAGGATTGCAATGGCTATAGCATGCCAATAAATTCTTTCCATCCTCCTTATTTATCCAACAAAACCAGCTCACCACTATAGCAGTCGAAAATGTCAATAAAATTGAAATCTCCAGTCAAACTGTATAGCATTGCAATGGCTAAAGCATGCCAATAGAATCTTTTCTCCTTATTTATGCAACTAAATTAGCTCACCACGATATTATTCGAAAATGTCAATAAAATTGAATTTTCGAGTCACATTCTACAGCATTGCAATGGCTATAGCATGCTAAAAAAGTCATTCCTCCTTATTTATGCAACAAAATTTGCTCACCACGACATTAGTCGAAAATATCAATATAATTGAATTTTTCGTTCAGATTCTATAGCATTCTAATCGCTATAGCATGCCAATAGAATCTTTCCACCTTATTTATGCAACAAAATTTGCTCATCATGATATTAGTAGAAAATGCCAAAAATATTAAATTTTCCAGTTAGATTCTATAGCATTCCATTGGCTGTAGCATGCCAATGGAATGTTTCCTCCTTATTTATGCAACAAAATTTGCTCATCATGATATTAGTAGAAAATGCCAAAAATATTAAGTTTTCCAGTTAGATTCTATAGCATTCCATTGGCTGTAGCATGCCAATAGAATCTTGCCACCTTATTTATGCATTTAAATCAGATCACCACGATAGTAGTCGAAAATGTCGATAATATTGAATTTTTCAGCCAGACACTATAGCATTGCAATGGCTATAGCATACCAATAGAAACTTTCCTCCTTATTTATGCAACAAAATTAGCACACCACGATATTAGTCGAATATGTAAATAAAACTGAATTTTCCCTTCAGATTCAATAGCATTGCTATGGCTATAGCATTCCAATAGAACCTTTCCTCTTTATGTATGCAACAAAATTAGCTCACAACGATATTAGTAGACAATGACCATAAAATTGAGTTCTCTAGTCAGATTCTGTAGTACTGAAATAGCTATAGCG
>NW_016930316.1:0-230 GCF_001483705.2 Eufriesea mexicana
TCTATTGCAATGATGTGGCTATAGCAAACCAGTAGAACCTTACCTCGTTGTTTACGCAGAAAGCACTGATCACCTCAATATTAGTAGAATATGACAATAGTATTGAACGTTTCAGGCAGATTCTACTTCAATGCAATGGCTATAGCAATCCGATGGAATCTTTCCATCTTATTTACGCAGGAGGGTTTGTTCACCACAATATTAGAAGAAAATGTCAATAAGATTGAGTT
>NW_016930317.1:0-285 GCF_001483705.2 Eufriesea mexicana
AAAAAATGTTCATAGCTCGAAAGCCAGAGGTATGCAAACAATACATAGCATAGCATAACCAAGTCAAAAGTAACACAACACATCCTGACGTGCCACGACCACTACTGCTGGCCTCCCGAGATCCAAGCGAAGTACACTAGAGGAGAGCAGAGCGCAGAAATCCATCGCATTGCAGTGAATAGCACAAAAGTCGATGATGTTCTAACCTAACCAGACCTAACCTAACCTAACCAAACGTAGCCTAACCCTGCATAACGTGCCGCGACCACCATTGCTAGCCTACCC
>NW_016930318.1:0-3004 GCF_001483705.2 Eufriesea mexicana
ACGCAGTACTTTGTCGTCAATAGTTAGTATCTCTTGTGATAATGGGTCTGTGATTTGTCATTCTATAATTGCTGTACAATCAAGGTCGTCAGTGTACAGAACAATGCTACGACTATAGTGCTCTGTCGATGGGTCTACTATGAACCGTACTGCGAATTTTAAATGTATCTAGCCAACAGTGCTCTGTCGATGGGTCTACTATGAACCTTACTGCGAATTTTAAATGTATCTAGCCATATCCGCACCATGCATTGATTACTATAGACTTGCTTTGGAAATTACGTCACCAGTGATCCCGTTAATCCAACGTGTGGAGTGCTGTGAAGATTATATTCAGTACTCCTTCGTCAGCAGCTAAGTACTCGAGAGACAATGGGTCAGTTCTTTGTTATTCTAGAATTGCAATGGAATTTAGATCACCATTGAACAGAACAATACTACGTATACAGTGCTCTGTTGATGAATGTACTAAGAACTGTACTGTCAATTGGTAGTAACTCTCGCTGTAAGCATACTACACGTAGATCATATCAGAACGCCTGTGGCATTTAAATTATCAATTAACTGATTATTCCAACAGCTCCGGTACGGCTATGGTAGCTGCACTCAGTACTGCAATGCCATTTGTTACTATCCAGAGCTATAACGCATTCCTCCTTCGTCATTCTAGAACTGCTGTTGAATATAAATCATCAATGAGAAGATTAATCCAAAAGCTACAGTGCTTCGTTGGCGTATGTACTGCGTACAGTACAGTAACTTGCATATATCTCTAGACCTAACCGTACTGTGCGTCGATAATTATAGAATTGCCTTGGAATTTACGTCACCAGTGATCAAAGTATTCCAACAGCTACAGTACTGTGACAATGGCTGCCTTCAGTACTTTGTTGTAAATTGCTACTGTCTTTAGGAACAATGAGACTGCCATTCTTCTTTCTAGAATTGCTGCAGATTAGAAGTCATCTATGAACAGGTTAGTCCAACGGACTCAGTGATTTGGGGGTGTATGTACTCCGTACCGTAGAGTCAACTGTAAATATCTCTCTAGGCATAACCTAATATACAAAGATAATCCAGGAATGGATTTGGAATTTATACCGTGAATGAACAAATTAATGCAACGGATACAGTATAATGATGATAACAGTCCTCTCTGCTGTACTGTCAATTGCAAATCTGTCGAGGTACGATTGATCTGCCTTTTTCTTTCTGGTACTGTTGTGGTGTATACATTGAAAGTGGGCAGATATATCTAATGACTGGAGTGCTGTGTTGATGGATATACTCATAACTGCCCTTAAATTACAAATATCTCTGGCCATAACCGTACTGTACATGGATTATTCTAGACTTGAATTGGAATTTTCACCACAAGTGAAGGAATTGTGCAAGCGGCTAGAGTTCTGTGATGATAGCCGTACTCAGAACTGTTTCGTCACTTGCTAATGCCTCGAGCGGTAACGGGTCAGGCCTCTGCCGCCCTAGAGTTGCAATAGGATACTAATCATCGCTGAACATATTAAACCAATGGCTACAGAGATCTGTTGGTCAACGTACCGGCTGCCGTAATGGAAGTTGTTAATATCTCTACACATGACAGATGTATACATAGATTACTCTAAAACTGCTGTTGAATTTAAACCAAAACTGAGCAGAAAAATTCCTGAGCTGCAGGGCTCCGTTGATGGTCGTGCCAGCTACCGATCTGGGAATTGTAAATATCTCTGTCTATGACTAATGTATACCTCCATTGTTCTAGAACTATCGCGGAACTTATATCATCAGTGAAAAGAATATTACAACCGACAAGGTACTGCGATGTTGTCTATACTCAGTACCGCTTCGTCATTTGTTATTTTCTCGAGCGAGAATGGGGCTGTCCATCGCCAATCGGGAACTGCCACATCATACAAATCTTTACTGAGCAGGTAAATCCAACGGATGTTCTCCTCTGTTGGGTGATTTAGCAGCTACCGTATTAGGAATTGTAAATATCTCTGTTCATAACTGACGTAAACATGGATTATTCTAGAACTACTGTGGAATTCATATCATTATTGAACAAATTATTCAATCAGCTGTACTACTGTGTTGCTGGCTGCACTCAGCACTGTTACGTCAATTGTTAACACGAGCAATGACGGAAAATACTTTTGTCATTTTAGAATTGCTGTAGAACTTTAATCATCACAGCACCGGTCAATGCAACGGTTATAGTGCTCTCTTGATGGATGTACTAAGTACCGTGCCCTCAATTGTAAATATCTGTAGACGTAACCGTACTCTTTATTGATTATTCTAGAAAAGCTATAAATCTCAAACAAACAGTGAAAAATTATTCCAACCGCTAACGGGTGCCGAAGATTGCAGTACCCACAACAGTTTCGTCAAACGTTATTTTCTCGAGAGATTATCGGCCATTGCATTTTCAGTCTAGAATTGCAACCGAATATGAATCTTGATTGAACAACTAAGTCCATCGGGTACATTTCTCTATTTGTGGATGCACCGAATACTGTACGGGAAACAATAGTTACCTCTAGCCACAACAGCCGCATGCATTGATTATTTTAGAACTCCTGCGGAATATAAATCATCACTGATCTGATTGATGCAGCGGCCGCATTACTATGACGATGGCTGTACTTAGTACACTTATGTCAATTGTGAATATCTCTAGCCGTAACTGATGATACATTTGTCACCTTAAAATTGCTGTATCATCAACGGCTGAAACCCTGCGCTAATGCCTTTACTCAGTACTGTTATATCAGTTGTTAATTTTCCGAGCAATAACGGGGACCTTCTCTGCCATTCCGGAATAGCTATACAATATACATCAATATTGAGCAGGATAATCCAATGGTTGCGGTGCCCTCTTGAAAGGTGTACAAGGAACCGTAATGTCAATTGCAAATGTCTCCTGGCACAACCATATTATACATTTACTACCCTAGACTTGCTTCGGAATTTATATCATCTGTGTAAAAATTATTCCGGT
>NW_016930319.1:0-1495 GCF_001483705.2 Eufriesea mexicana
CCACTGCAATTCCATAGAATATGCCTGGAAAATTCAATTTTATTGACATTTTCGATTAATATCTTTATCAGCAATCCCACTTGCATAAATAAGGAGGAAATATACTATTGGCGCGCCAAAGCCATTGCAATGCTATAGAATCTTGCCGGAAATTACATTTTTATTGACATTTTCGACTAATATCGTGGTGATCTAGCCTTCTTGGGTATATTCGGAGGAAAGATTCTGCTGGCGTGCTGTAGCTATTGCAATGCTATAGAATCTGGCTGGAAAATACAATTTTATTGACATTTTCTACTAAAACATTTTCTACTAACATCGCGATCAGCTAACCTTCCTGTATAAATATGGACGAAACATTCTATTGGCGTGCTGCAGCCATAGCAATGGTATAGAATCTGGCTGGAAAACACGATTCTATGGACATTTTCGACTAATATCGTGGTGAGCTACCTTTCCTGCATTAAGAATGGCGAAAGATTCTATCGGCAAGCTGCAGCCATTGCAATGCTACAGAATCTCTCTGGAAAATTCAATTTTATGGACATTTCGACTAAAATCGTGGTGAGCTGCAATTCCTGCATAAATAGTGAGGAAAGATTCTATTGGCGTGCTGTAACCAATGCAATGCGACCAAATACGGCTGAAGAACTCAATTTTATTGACATTTCCGACTTACACCGTGGAGACATATCTTTCTTGCACAATTAAGGACGATAGATACTATTGGCGTGCTATGGCCATGGCTATGCTATAGAATGTGCCTGGAAAATTCAATTTTATTGACATTATCGACTACTATCGTGGCGACCTTACTTTCTGGCATACATAAGGAGGAAAGACTCCAGTTACGTGCTATAGCAATTGCAATGCCATGGAATCTGGCTGGAGAATACTATTTTATTGACATTTACGACTAATATTGTGCTGACCTAACTTTCTTGCATATATAAGGAGGAAAGATTCTACTAGCGTGCTATAGCCATTGCAATGCTACAGAAACTGGCTGGAAAATTCAATATTATTGACAGTTACGACTAATATCGTGGTGGGCTAATTTTCGTGCATAAATAAGGAGGAAAGACTCTTGTGGCGTGCTATAGCCATTACAGTGGTATGGAATCTGCCTGGAAAATTCGATTTTATTGACATTTTCGACTAATATCGTGGTGAAATAACTGTATTGCATAAATAAGTATGAAATATTCTATTGGCGCGCTATGGCCATTACACTGCTATAGAATCTGGCATGAAAATTCAATTTTATTGATATTTTCGACTAATATCGTGGTGACCAAACTTTCTTGCGTATGTAAGGAGGAAGTATTCTATTGGCGTGCCATAGCCATTGCAATGCTACAGGATCTTGCCGGAAAATATATTTCTATTGACATTTTCGTCTAATATCGCGGTGAAATAGCTGTATTGCATGAATAAGGATGAAATATTCTATTGGCGCGGAATGGCCATTACAATGCTATAGAATCTGGCTGGA
>NW_016930320.1:0-511 GCF_001483705.2 Eufriesea mexicana
TGCGTGATAACCGCCTGACGCTCTCGGCTGAGGATTCCGAGTAGCCGGCGGCACCATACCATCAGGGGATGTGTTCCCCATGCTGGATGCATGGACGCGCAGCTGCAGCCGGGACTACCCTAGCGTAACCTAACAATACATAATCTAACTAAACCTATCGTGCTGCGACCAGTATTGCTGGACTCCACAGCGTCAAGCATAGCATCTCAGAGGGGAATAGAGCGCAGAAATCCGTATAATTGCAGTGTACAGCAGAAAAGTCGAAGCTGTTCAAACCTTAACCGAAGCCAACGTAACACAACCAAACGCATCCTATCTCAACATAATGCGCCGAGACCACTATTGCTAGCTTTCCCAGAGACATGCAGAGCATACTAGAGCAATAGAGCATACTAGAGCACAGTAGAGCGCACAAGTCCACCGCATTACAGTCTACATGACAGAAGTGAAAGATATCCTAACCCAACCGAATCAAACGTAACCTAACCAAACGTTGCCTAACTCAACCTAT
>NW_016930321.1:0-202 GCF_001483705.2 Eufriesea mexicana
GAATACACCTATTCTCTGGCAAGTAGATGGCTGTACTTGCCATTTCTTGCAGACGTTAGGAGAGCTATTAACCATGCTACAACAGATTATAGATTTTGAGATGAAATATTCTCTGGCAAGTATATGGCTGTACTTGAGGTTGTATTGAAGGCGTTAGGCGACCTGTTCTCCAAGCTATAACAGATTATATATTTTGAATAGA
>NW_016930322.1:0-319 GCF_001483705.2 Eufriesea mexicana
TCAATCGATCCATACATCCATACACCGGTACATACTTACATTCGTACATCCATACGTCCATACATCCAGACATCCATACATCCATACATCCATACATACTTACATCCATACATTCATACATACATACATCCATACATGCATACATCCATACATACATCCATCCATCCATCCATACCTCAATCCATCCATACATGCATCCATCCATCCAACCATTGATCCATACATACATCCATCCATACATTCATCTTTACATACCTCCATCCAGCCATACATCCACCCATCCATACATCCATCGAACCATACATCCATCCATCCATAC
>NW_016930323.1:0-639 GCF_001483705.2 Eufriesea mexicana
AATGCTATTGAATCTGTCCGGAAAATTCAATTTTATTGACGTTTTCGACTAATATCGTGGTGACCTAATTTTCTTGCATAAATAGGAACGATAGATACTATTGGCGCGATATAGCCATTGAAATGCTATTGAATCCGGCTGGAAAATTCAATATGATTGACATAATAATATCGTGGTGGCCTAACTTTCCTGCATGAGCAAGGAGCAAAGATTCTACTGGCGTGCTATAGCCATTACAATGCTATGGAATCTGGCTGGAAAATTCAATATTATTGGCATTTTCGATTAATATCGTGGAGACCTAATTTTCTTGCATAAATAAGGACGATAGATACTATTGGCGTGATATAGACATTGAAATGCAATTGAATCTGGCTGGAAAATCCAACATTATTGACGTTTTCGACTAATAACGTGGTGGGCTAACTTTCGTGCATAAATAAGGAGGAATGATTATAGCGTTGTGCTATAGCCATTGCAATGCTTTAGAATCTGGCTGGATAACACATTTTTATTGACATTTTCGACTAATATCGTGGTGAGAAAGCATTATTACATATATAAGGAGGAAAGATCCTACAGGCGTGCTATAGTCATTGCGATGCTATAGATTCTGGATGGAAAATACATTTTTATTGA
>NW_016930324.1:0-659 GCF_001483705.2 Eufriesea mexicana
TTGTATTGACGTGCTATAGACATTGCAATGCAGTAGAATCTGGCTGGAAATTTCAGTTTTATTGATATATACGACTGATATCGTGATGAGATAACATCCTTGCATAAGTAAGGAGGAAAGATCCTTTTGGAGTGCTATTGAGATTGCAATGTCGTAGGATCTGGCTGGAATATTCAATTTTATTGACATTTTTGACTAATAACGGGGAAAGCTTACCTTCTTGCATAAACAAGGCGGAAAGAATCTATTGGCGTGCTATAGCCATTGCAATGCTGCAGAATCTGGCTGCAAAATTCAATTTTATTGACATTTTCGTCTTTTATCTTGGTGAGCTACCTTTCTTGCATAAATAAGCAGGATAGATTCTATTGGCGTGCTGTAGCCATTTGAATACTATAGAGTCTGGCTGGAAATATCAATTTTATTCTCATTTTCGACTAATATCGTGGTGAGCTAACTTTCTTGCATAAACAAGGAGGAATGATTATATTGGCAAGCTATAACCATTGGAATGCTATAGAATCTGGCCGGAAAATTCAATTTTATTGACATTTTCGCCTAATATCGTGGAAAACCTAATATCGTGGAAAGCAATGTTCCTTGCATAAGCAAGATGGAAAGAATCTATTGACGTGCTATAGACATAGCAATGCAGTAGA
>NW_016930325.1:0-1875 GCF_001483705.2 Eufriesea mexicana
AGCTATCCGCTTCTAGCCTAACCAACCGTAACATAACGGAACATAACATAACTCAAGATAACGCGCCGAAACCGCTATTGTTGCCTTCCCCAGAGCGAAGTTGGTCATACTAGAGCACAACAGAGACCAGAAGTCCACCGAATTGCAGCGTACAACACAAAAGACAAAGCAATCCTAACCAAACGTAACATAACCTGACTTAACAAAACTTAACCCAGCACAACCTAAAGTGCCTGTGCCACCATAGCTGACCTACCAAGAGCAAGTCAGAGCACATTAGAGCACAGTAGAGCGCAGAAATACACAGGATAGCAGTATTTAGCGAACGAGTTAAAGATATCCTATCCTAACCTAACAAAACAAGTCATAACCAAACGTAACATAACTCAAAATTACGTGCCGAGACCACTATTGCTGGGCTTCCCAGTGCCAAGCAGGACATATAAGAGCAACCGACAGCGCAGAAAACAGCGCAGAAATTCACCGAATAGCAGTGTATAGCTTAAAAGTCAGAGCTATCACCTCCTAACATAGCTGAACGTGACCTAACCAAACGTGACATAACACGACCTATCGTGCTGCGACAGCAATTGCTGGCTTCCTCAGATCCGAGCAGGGTATGGTAGAGCAGTGATGAGCGCAGAAATCCTCCGAATATAAGAGTAGAGCAAAAAGGACGACGCTGTCCGTTCCTAACATAACCAACGTAGCATAAGCGAACATAACATAGCTCCACCACACCTCCCTACACCTCTATTGCTGACTTCCCCGGAGCCAAGCGGAATATACTACAGACCCGTAGACCACCGAAATCCGCGGCGTTGAAGCGTATAGCACAAAAGTCGAAGATATCGTAGCCTAACCTACCAAACCTATCCCAACCAAACTTTGCTTAACTAAGCATAACGTGCCAAGACCACTATTGATGTTTTTCCAGGGCCATGCTAAGCACATCAGGTCATGCGGTAGCGCAGAAATCCACCGAATAGCGGTGTATGGTACAAAAGTCAAAGCTATCCCGTCCTAACCTAACCAATCGTACCGTAACGAAACGCAAGCTGTCTTTACCCAAGCTGCCGCGACGACTCTTGCTGGCCTCTGCAGTGAGGAGCATTACATAGCAGAGGAGAGTAGCGCACAGAAATCCATAGAATCGCAGTGTATAGCAGAAGGGTCAAAGCTATCCAAACCTTACACAGACCAACGTTACAAAACGAAAAGTATCATTACTCCACATAATGTTCGCGACCACTATTGCTGGCCTCCCCAGAGCCAAGCAGTAAGCCTTAGAGGACAGTAGGGTCCTGCAATCCACCGAATGGCAGTTTACAGCACAAAAGTCACAGCTATCAACTCCTAACCTAGCCTACCTTATCATAACCAAACGTTACCAAACGCAACCTAACGTGCTGCGAGAACGATTGCTGGCTTCCACAGAGCCAAGAAGAACATAGATGTTAACAGTTGGGTGCAGAAATACATAGGATTTGTAGTATGAGGGAAAAATCTGAGCTAACCGAACAAAACCCAAGCAAGCAGAACATAACCAAACATAGCATAACTCAATGCATCGAGCCCCAACCACAATTGCTAGTCTCCCGAGGGACATGCAGAATATATTCGAGCACAGTGTAGCGCAGAAGTCCACCGAATATCAGTGTACACCACGAAAGTCATACCTGTCCAAACCTAAATCAAGCTGACGTAACGCAACCGAAGGTATCCTAGCTCAAATCAGCGGGCGGATACCACTATTATTGGCATTCCCAGAGTCGAGCAGAATATACTGGAACACAGTAGAAAGCAGAAATCCGCTGCATTGCTGTATGAAGCACAAAGCCAACGATATCCTAACCTTACCTGGCCAAACCTGTC
>NW_016930326.1:0-666 GCF_001483705.2 Eufriesea mexicana
GATATTAGTCGAAAATGTCAATAAAATAGAACCTTTCAGTCAGAATCTATTGCATTGCAATGCATATTGCAAACCAATATATTGTTTACGGCCTGTATAAGCGGCAAAGCTTGCTCACAACGATGTCACATTGAGATTTCTTTAAAATAGAGCTTTTCAGGCAGATTCGAATGCAACGCAATGGCTATAGCAATCCGTTAGGATCTTTCCTCCTTATTTATGCGGAAAGGCATGCTCACAACGGTATTCGTCGTAAATGTCAATAGTATTGTACTTTTCGGTCGGTTTCTATTGCAATGCTATCGTTGCAGCAAGCCAATAGAATCTTACGGACAAGAGTTTGCTCTCCACGATATTTGTCGAAAATGTCAATAAAATTGAACATTTATGTCAGATTATATTGCAATGCAATGGCTATAGCAAACTAATGGTATTCTTTCTCCTTATATACACAGAAAAGATTGCGCACCGCAATAGAAGCCGAGAAAGTCAATAAAATAAAACTCTACCGTCAGATACCATTGCAATTCAATGGCTATAGCAAGCCAATAGTTTCTTTTCTCCTTATTTATGCAGTAAGTTTGCTGACCACAATAATAGTCAAAAATGTTAATAAAATTGAACTTTTCAGCCAGACTCTATTGCAATGCCATGGCTATAACAAAC
>NW_016930327.1:0-1230 GCF_001483705.2 Eufriesea mexicana
GATATGTTAGGATAGAGTAGCTCGGACTTTTGTGCTGTACGCTGCTGTTCGGTGGATTTCTGCCATCTGCTGTGCTCTAATGTATTCTGTCTGGTGCTGGAGACCAGAAACATTGGTCTCGGCACGTAAGGTTTTGTTAGGTTGCGCCGTCTTGGCAAGATTTTGTCAGGTTCGGCTAGGATAGCTTTGACTTTTTCGCTGTACGCCGCTATTCGGTCGATATCTTTACACTGCACTCCTCTAATAGCATCTGCTGGAATCAGGGGAGGCCAGAAATAGCGGCCATGCCGCGTTTGATTAGGACAAGCTGCGTCTGGTTATGTTACGTTAGTTTAAGTTTGGTCAAGATGGCTTTGGCTTTTGTGCTGTACACAGCTGCTCCGTTGGTACCTGCGCTTTGCATTGCTATATTAACAACTGCGTGCGTCTGCGGAATCAAGAAATGATGGTCGTTGTACGTTTGGTTAAGTTAGGTTACTTTGCGTTTGCTTAGGTTAGGTTAAGCTTGGTTAAGATGGCTTTGACTCTTGTGCTATACACTGCTATTCGGTGGATTTCTTCGCTCTTCGTTGCTATAGAATGCCTTGCTAGGTGCTCGGGAAGCCAGCAGGTGTGGTCGCGGCACGTTTGATTTAGTCAGGTTACGTTTGGCTAGGTCAGGATACGATTTGCTAGTTTACGGTATCTATGACTTTTGTACTACACACGGCTACTATGTTGGCTTCTGCGCTCTTCTGAGCGCTATCGCTTTCTGCATGTCTGCGTGGCCACCAGGTGTAGTGCTTTCGGCACGTTAGGTTTAGATGTGTTACGTTTGGCTTTGTCAGGCTTGGATATGTTTGGATATGGTATCTTTGACCTTTGTGCTATGCACTGCTCTTCGGACGATTTCAGCGTTCTACATTGCTATTCTATGCTCTGCTTAGCTGCCGTTATGCCAGCAATGGCGGTCGTGGCACGTTAGGTTGCGTTCCGTAACGTCCGCTCAGATTACGTTTGGCTGGGTTAGGATAGTATAGCTTCGACTTTTGTGTTATACACTGCTATACGGTGGATTTCCAGTTCTACTGGGCTCTGCTATAATCTGCTCGAATCAGAGGCCAGCAACAGTAGCCCCAGCACCTCATGCTGAGTCAATCTGTGTTCGATTAGGTTAGGTTTGGACAAGTTATGTCAGGGTATCTTCCACCTTTGTGCTGTACACAAAGCTACGCGTTGGATTACTGCGCT
>NW_016930328.1:0-609 GCF_001483705.2 Eufriesea mexicana
CTCTCGTGACATTAACGACTGGCAACACATTATTACTGCCGCCGTTGGAATAATCTGTTCGCTTACATGGTAAATTCCAAAGCAAGTATAGAATAATCAATGTATTATACATTTACAGGTAGGTTATATGCAGGTTATAGGTAGGGATATTTTTAATTGTAAGTCGGGTACCTAGTACATCCATCAGCAGAACACTGTTGGAATTACATTGATCCGTTCACTCATGACGTAAATTCCAGGGCAAGGCCAGGAATATCAATGTATAGCACGATCATTGCTATAGATATTAATAACTCTAAGTACGGTTATATGCACATCCATTAACACAGCACTGTAGAATTGGATTGCTCTCCCCAATGACGATTTTTATTTCACAGTACTACTAGAATAACCATTGCATACATGAGTTATGGCTATAGACACATACAGTTGACTGCACGGTACTTGCAACATCCGTCTACAGAGCACTGTAGCCTTTGGGTTAATCTGTTCACTGATTACTTAGTTTCTATAGCAACACCAGCATGACAAAAGGCAGATCCATTGTCCCTCGTGACACTAAGGTTTAACGAAACGGTACCCAGTACAGCCATCAACACAGTGCCTCAG
>NW_016930329.1:0-1288 GCF_001483705.2 Eufriesea mexicana
GAGGTTGAGTTAGGTTTCGTTACGTCGCGTCAGGTTAATATAGGTTTGGTGAGGATAGATTTGGCTTCCGAACTACACATTGTTATTCGGTGGATTTCTGATCTCCAAAGTGCTGTACTATGTTCTGCTTGGCCCAGGTACAACACATTGTTATTCGGTGGATTTCTGATCTCCAAAGTGCTGTACTATGTTCTGCTTGGCCCTGGCGAGGCCAGAAATAGTGGTCGCGGCACATTAGGTTGAGTTATGTTAGGCTTGGTTATGATACGATTGGTTATGTTAGGAGATGACAGCTTTGACTTCAGTACTATAGCCTGCTACTAGGAGGAATTCTGCGCCCTACATTGCTATAATCTTTTCAGCTTGTCTCTGCGAAGGCCTGCAATAGAGGCCTCTGCACCTTATGTTGGTTTATGTTTCGTTCGGTTAGGTTGGGTTAGGCTAAGTTTTTGGTTAGGAAAGCTTTAACTTTTGTGCTGAACACTGCTATTCGGTGGATTCCAGTGCTCTACTGTGTTCTAGTATGTTCTGATTGGCTCTGGGGAGGCCAGCTATAGTGCCCTCGGCAAGATACGTTGAGATAGGCTACGTATGCATATGTCACGTTTGGTTAGGCTAGGATATGGTAGCTTTGATTTCTGTGCTTTACACTGCGGTTATATGGATTTCATGGCACGCTAGGTAGAGCTATGTTACGTCTGCTTCGGCTAGGTTATGTTAGGTTCGGCACGGATATGTTCGACACTCGCACTATACCCTGTTATTCGGTGGATTTCTGCTCTCTGCTGTCCTCTACTATATTCTGCTTGGCCCTGAGTGAGCCAACAATAGTCGTCTTGGCGCGTTAGTTTGAATTCGGTTATGTTCGGTTATGTTACGCTTGCCCAGGTTAGAGTAGGGTACCTTTGACTCTTGTGCTATACAATGCGATTCTATGGATTTCTGCGCTCCAGTCTCCTCTAGTATGTTCTGCTTGTCTCTGTGGAGCGCAGCAGTAGAGGTCTCGCCATGTATGGTTGAGTTAGGTAACCTTTGGTGATGTTACGTGTGGTTAGGTTAGGACGGTGTAGCTTTGACTTTCGTCTTATACACTGCCATGCAGAGGATTCCTGCGTCCTACTTTGCCCTACTGTACCCTGCTTGGCCCTCGGGATGCCAACAAAAGGGTCCTCGGTACGTTAGGTTGAGTTCGGTTACGTTCGTGTGTGCTACATTTGGTCAGGTTAGGATACGGTAGGTTCGACTCTTGCGCTTTACACTGCAATGCAGTGGATTTTTGCGCTCTATT
>NW_016930330.1:0-951 GCF_001483705.2 Eufriesea mexicana
TTCGGTCGATTGCTACGCCCTATGTTGCCCTACTGTGCACTGCTCGACTCTGCGGAGCCCAGTAATAGTTGTCTCGGTCCGTTGTGTTTAGTCAGGTTACGTTTGCCTACGTTTCCTTTGCTTTGGTTAGGTTCGGATGGACAGGACTTTCGTGGTACACACTGATATCCGGTGGACTTCACCACTCTATAGCGCCCTAGTATGTTCAGCTTGGCACATGGAAGGGCAGCAAGAATATTCTTGGCACGTTGCGTTGAGGCATGTTACGTTAGGTTAGGACAAGTTTGGCTAGGATAGCTCCATCTTAGGTGCTATGCACATCTATCCGGTGGATTTCTGTGCTCCACATTGTTCTACTCTATTCTGCTCGTCTATGGAGGGAGAGTAATATTGTTCTCGAATCGATTTGTTGTGTTATGCTACGTTAGATTAGGATATGTTGGTATGGATTTGGCTTGGATAGTTTTGACTTTCAAGGTGTACACTGCAGTTCCGTGGATTTCTGCGCTCTTCTGTATTCTGGCCTATACTGTTTGGCTCTTGGGGCAAGTAACAGTGGTCTCGGTACGCTTGTTTGAGAGAGGCTACTTCCGGTTATGTTACGTATGGTTATGTTGGGATAGGGTAACTTTGACTATTGCCCTATGCACTGCGATTCGATGGACCCGTGAGCTCTGCTCTCCTCTAAAATGTTCCACTTGACACTGGGGACGGCAGCTATAGTGGCCTCGGCACGTTAAGCTGGGTTACGTTGCGTTTGGTTATGTTTCGTTTGCTTGGGTTAGGACAGTGTAGCTTAGACTTATGTGCTATACACTGTTATTCGGATGGTGGATATCTGCCATCTACTCTGCTCTATTATTCTCTGCCTGGCCCTGGGAGGCCAAAAATAGTGGTTTCGACTCATTAGGTTGGGTTAGGTTACGTTTGGTTGTGCTAGGTTAGCCTAAG
>NW_016930331.1:0-346 GCF_001483705.2 Eufriesea mexicana
CCATTGCATTGCAATAGAATCAGAATGGAAAAACCAATTTTATTGACGTTATCGACTAATATCCTGGTGAGATAATTTTGTTGCATAAATAAGGAGGAAAGATACTATGGGCACGCTATAGCCATTGCAAAGCTATAGAATTTGGCTGGAAAATTCAATTTTATTGACATTGTCGACTAATATCGTGGAGAGCTAATTTTGTTGCATAAATAACGAGGAAAGATCCTATTGGCATGCTATAGCCATTGCAATGATATCGAATATGACAGCAAAATTCAATTTCATTGTCATTTTCGACTAACGTCGTGGTGAGCTTGTTTTGATGCATAAATAAGGAGGAAAGATT
>NW_016930331.1:499-1073 GCF_001483705.2 Eufriesea mexicana
TGCTGTTGAATCTGACTGGAAAATTCAATTTTATGGACATTTTCGACTAATATCGTCGTGAGCTAATTTTGTTGCATAAATAAGGTGGAAAGATTCTATGGGCATGGTATAGCCATTTCAAAGCTATAGAATTCGGCTGGAAAATTCAATTTTATTGACATTATCGACTAATATCGTGGATAGCTAATTTTGTTGTATAAATAACGAGGAAAGATTCTATTCGCATGCTATAGCCATTGCAATGATATCGAATATGACAGCAAAATTCAATTTCATTGCCATTTTCGACTAATGTCGATGTGAGCTAGTTTTGATGCATAAATAAGGAGGAAAGATTCTATTGGCATGCTATAGCCATTGCAATACTATAGAATCTGACTGGAAATCTAAAATACAATTTTATTGACATTTTCGACTAATATCGTGGTGAGCTGATTTTGTTGTATAAGTATGGAGGAAGGATTGTATTGGCGTGCTGTAGCGATTGCAATGCAAAAGACTCTGAATGGAAAAAACAATTTTATTGAAATTTTCGACTAATATCGTGGTCAGCTAATTTCGTTGCATAAATAAG
>NW_016930332.1:0-897 GCF_001483705.2 Eufriesea mexicana
GGGAAAAATTCTATTGGAGTGCTATAGCCACCGCAATGCAGAAGCATCTGTCTGGAAAATTCTTTTTTATTTACATTTTCGGCTAATATCGTGGTGAGCAAACTTTCTTGCTTAAACAAGAAGGACAGATTATATTGGCAAGTTATAACCATTGCAACGGTATAGAATCTGGCTGGAAAATCTATTTTATTGACATTTTCGATTCATATCGTGGTGAGCAAACTTTCTTTCATAAATAAGGAGGAAAGATTATATTGGCAAGCTATAACCATTGCAATGCCATAGAATCTGGCCGGAAAATTCAATTTTATTGACATTTTCGAATAATATTGTGGCGCGCTACTTTTCTTGCATAAATGAGGAGGAAAGATGCTTTTGGCGTGCTATAACCATTGCAATGATATAGAATGTGCCTGGCAGTTTCAATTTTATTGACATTTTCGACTAATATCGTGGTTAACTGTCTTTCTTGCGTAAATAAGGCGGAAAGATCCTATTGTCGTGCTACTGCCATTGGAATGCCAAAGAATCTGGTTGGAAATATCAATTTCATTGACATTTCCGACTAATATGCTGGTGAGCTAACTTTCTTCCATATATCAGGAGGTAAGATGCTGTTGGCATGCTACAGGCATTGCAATGCTATAGAATCTTGCTGGAAGATTCAATTTTATTGACATTTTCGACTAATACCGTGGTGAGAAGCCAGCTTCCTTGCATAAGTATGCAGGAAAGATCCTTTTCGCGTGCTATAGCCGTTGCAATGCTACAGAATCGGGCTGGAATGTTCAATTCTATTCACATTTTCGACTAATATCGTGCCGAGCTAGCTTCCTTGCATAAGTATGGAGGAAAGGTCCTTTTTGCGTTCTATAGCCTTTGCAATGCTGAAGAATG
>NW_016930333.1:0-961 GCF_001483705.2 Eufriesea mexicana
AATCCATCCATACATCCATCCATCCATACAACCATTCATGCATACATACAAGCATCCATACATTCACCTTGCCATACATCCGTCCAACCATATATCCACCTATCCATTCATCCACCGAACCATACATCCATCCCTCAATACAAGCACCCATCCATACATCCATCGATCCATACGTCTATCCATCCATACATCCATCGATCCCTGCATCCATACATCCACACATCAATAAATCCATCCATCCGTACATCCATCCAACCATACATATATCCATACAAACATCCATACATCCATCCATACATACATCCATCCATGCATCCATCCATTCATTCATACATCCATCCGTTAGAACATACATCCATACATCCATACATCCATACATCCATGCATCCATACATCCATACATCCATACGTTCATACATCCGTACATCCATAAATCCATCCATCTGTACATTCATCCATCCGTACATACATCCTTCCGTATATCCATCCATCCATTCATCCACCCGCACATCCGTACAGACAAACAAACATCTATCCTTCCATACATCCATCCATTCGCACATCACCCCATTCATACGTCCATCGATCCGTACATCTATGCATCCATACAATCATCCTCCAATCCATCCATCCATCTATACATCCATACATACATCGGTACATGCATCCCAACGTTCATCCATACATACATCCATACATGCACACATCCATACATCCAAACACCCATATATCCATAAATCCATCAATCCGAACTTCCATCCATCGATACACCCATCCATCCATACATCCATACATACATCAATACATACATCCATACATTCATACATCCATGCATCCATACATACATACATCCATACATACAACCATTCATCCACACATACATCAATCCATACATCCGCATTGCCATACATACATCCATTCATATATCCACCCATCCATACATCCATCGAACCAAACAACC
>NW_016930334.1:0-556 GCF_001483705.2 Eufriesea mexicana
AGAATAGTTCGGTCTTTTGTGCTATACACTGGTTTCCGCGGATTTCTGCGCTCTCAAGTGTTCGAATCGCTTCTGCTTAGGCCCGGTAATGACAGCAATAGCAGCCAGGGCGCGTTACGATGGGAGAGTTTACTTTCGGCTTGTGTGGGTTAGGTTAAGCTCGGGCAGGTTTACTTCGACTTTCGTGCTATACACTGCTATTCGGTGGATTCCTGCGCTCTACATCGCTCTACTTTACTCTGCTCGTCCCGGAGGAGGCGAGCAATAGTGGTAGCGTCTCGTCAGGTTGGGTTATGTTACGCTTTGTTTGGTTAGGTTAGGCTCAGTTTGATTTGGATAACTTTGAATTTCTTGTTGTACACTGCTATTCGTTGGATTTCTGCGACCTAGTGTCCTCTAATTCGCTGTGCTTGGCACTGTGGTAGCTGGTGCTAGTGGACCTCGGCACGTTAGGTTCAGTTAGGTCTCGTTCGGTCAGGTTAGCGTAGATTAGGTTTGGTCAGGATAGCTACGTCTTCCGTGGTATACACTGTTATTCGGTGGATTTCTGTTGTCT
>NW_016930335.1:0-581 GCF_001483705.2 Eufriesea mexicana
GTGGATGGATGGATTGCTGGATGGATGTATGGATGGATGGATGTATGGATCGATGGATGTATGAATGGATGGATGTATGAGTGGATGGATGTATGGAAGTATTGGTATATATTTGTATGGATCTATGAATGTATGTTGGGGTGGATGTATGGATGGATAGATGTATGGAGGGTTGTATGTATGGATGAATGGTTGTTTGAATTGATGCATGTATGGATGGATTGAGGTATGGATTAACGTATGTACGGAAGGATGAATGTACGGATATATGTCTGTCTGCATGTATGGTTGTATGGATGGTTGGATGTATCGAACGAGGGACGTACGAATTGATGCATTTATGGAAGTATGGATGTTGGGATGTATGGATGAATGCATATATGGATGGATGGATGTATGGTTGGATGGATTTATGGATGGGTGTATGGGTGGATGTATGTATGGATGTATGCATGGATGAATGTATGAATGCATTAACGGACGTATTTATGGATGTATGTATGGATGAGACGTATACGTGGATGTGTGGATGTATGTATGGACGTATGTATGGATGTACGTATGGATGGATGAGTGCATGG
>NW_016930336.1:0-263 GCF_001483705.2 Eufriesea mexicana
GGATTTCTTCGCTCTACTGTGCTCTAGTAAATTCTGCTTTGCTCTGTGGAGGTCAGCAACAGTGGTCTGTGCACGTTAGATTGATTTATGTTACGTTTGGTCATGTTACGATTGGATAGGTTAGGCTAGGATAGCTTTGACCTTCGTGCTGTGCACTGATATTCAGTGGATTTCTGTGCCCTACTGTGATCTAATCAGCCCTGCATAGCTCTGGGTATTCCAGAAATAGCGACCGCGGCGTGTTAAGTTTAGATAGGTTTCGT
>NW_016930337.1:0-595 GCF_001483705.2 Eufriesea mexicana
AAATTGAAGTTTCCATCCCGATTCTGCAGCATTGCAACGGCTATAGCACGCAAAAAGGGTCTTTCCTCTATACTTACGCCAGGAAGCTAGCTCAAAACGATTTAGACGAAAATGTCAATAAGATTGAACTTTCCAGACCGATTCTGCAGCATTGCAATGGGTATAGCACGCCAAAAGATTCCTCCTTACTTATGCAAGGAAGCTGGCTCTCCACGATATTAGTCGTTAATGTCAATAAAATTGAATTTTCCAGCGAGATTCTATAGCATTGCAATGCCTATAGTATGCCAACAGAATCCTACCTCCTGATATATGCAAGAAAGTTAGCTCACCACCATAATATTCGCAAATGTCAACAAAATTGATCTTTCTCACCAGATTCCTTGGCACTGCGATGACAATAGCACGCCAATAGATTCTTTCCGCCTTAGTCACGCAGGAAAGATAGTCAGCCACTATATTAGTGGAAAATGTAAATAAAATTGATTCTGCCAGGCACATTCTATATCATTGCGATGGTTATGGCACGCCGAAAGTATCATTCCTCCTCATTTATGCAAGGAAGGTGGCTCACCACGATATCAGACGATAATGT
>NW_016930338.1:0-635 GCF_001483705.2 Eufriesea mexicana
CGAATGGCAAGTACAGCCATCTACTTGCCAGAGAATAGGTTTCTTCGAAATTTATGACCTGTTATAGCTTGGTGAATAGATCGACTAACGCCTTCACTCCAATGGCAAGTACAGCCGTCTACTTGCCAGAGAATAGATATATTCAAAATCTATAACCTGTCATAGAATGGCGAATAGATGGCATAAACCCTTCGATCCAATGGCAAGTACAGCCATCTACTTGCCAGATAATATATCTGTTCAAAGTCTATACTCTGTTATAGCCTGGTGAGTATGTCGCCCAACGCCTTCAATCCAATTTCAAGTACAGCCATCTACTTGCCAGAATTGGTGTATTCAAAATCTATAACCTGTTATAGCTTGGTGAATAGACCGCCTAACACCTGCAATCCAATGGCAAGTAGAGCCATCTACTTGCCAGAGAATAGATATATTCAAAATCTATAACCTGTCATAGAATGGCGAATAGATGGCATAAACCCTTCGATCCAATGGCAAGTACAGCCATCTACTTGCCAGAGAACAAGTCTATTCAAAACCTATAAGCTGCAATAGATTGGTGATTAGATCGCATATCGCCTGCAATCCAATGGCAAGTACAGCCAGATACTTGCCAGGGAATAAGTCTATTCAAA
>NW_016930338.1:749-974 GCF_001483705.2 Eufriesea mexicana
TAGATCGCCTAACGCCTTCAATCCAATGGCAAGTACAGCCACCTACTTGCTAGAGAATAGGTCTATTCAAAATCTATAATGCGTTATAGCTTGGCAAATAGGTTGCCTAACGCCTTCATCCAATGGAAAGTACAGCTATCAGCTTGCCAGAGAATAGGCCTGTTCAAAATCTATAACCTGTTACAGCTTGGTGAAAAGATCGACTAGCGCCTTCAATCCAATGGC
>NW_016930339.1:0-1695 GCF_001483705.2 Eufriesea mexicana
TACCTGCTCCTGCAGACGCTCGTTGAGCTTGGTGTCGGGCTGGCAGTTACCGCAGAGCTGTACCGTATCCTCGACCAGGACGGGTGGTTCGGGGATAGGGACGGCTCCGTGGCGATCATCGCCAGGGTACTACGGCGGACACCCGCACCAACGCTGCTTCACAGCGGTGAGGGATTCACTTGGCGGTCTCCTGGAGCGACGTAGTCGTGGTGGGGTGCTACGTCTCCACCAGCCGCGGCCTCTCCTCGTGCGAGAGGTTTCTGGACGAGCACGGAGTTTTCCTTATTGGACACATGGCTCATCCGTTTCTGGTCCTGGGGGACTTCAACGCCCACTCCGTGGCGTGGGGTACTCCGTGAACAGAATCTCGTGGAGAGGCCTTGCAAGATTGGGCCACGGGGTTGGATCTCCGGTTGCGCAATCGGGGTTCCGTAGGCACGTATGTTCCCTGGAACGGCACGTCCATCGTGGACTTGTCGTTCGCATCGCCGGCAGCTATGCGGCTTGTCACCGGCTGGAGGGCAGCGGTGGAGGTGGAAACGCGCACCGACCACCTCCACGTCACCCTGTTGCTTACCGTCACTCCTCGCTCCGTTCTGGAACCACCCAGCGGGAAGCACACCACAGCGCCGCGGTGGGCGCTCGGTCGCCTCGACCGCGACCTACTCGCCGCTGCCGTCCAGGTCGTCGCCTGGGCGGATGGTGCCGTAGGGCGCGAAAACGACGAAGCGGGGTAAGGGCCGGAGCGGCTAAGGGCGGCGATGACGCGCGCGTGCGACGTCGCCATGCCGCGCGTGAGGGAGCCACCTTCGAGTGGTGTAGTACACTGGTAGTGGGCTGAAATCGAGCAGCTCCGGGAGATATGCGTTCTCGCACGGCGCCAGTACACTCGGGCGCGTCGTCGACGACGCGCTGTGTCCGCCGAGGAAATCGCGCGCCTCTCTCGCGGGTGCCGGTCCGCGGTGGGCGATCTCCGGAGGAAGATTCGCAGAGCCAAATCTCGGCAATGCGACCATCTCCTCCCGACGCTCGAAAGCGATCCGTGTGGACGCCCCTATAAATTAGTATTGGGGAGGTTAAGGGCATGGGCGCCCACCGTGGCCGAGCGTATGGACACCGAGCTCCTGCGGCGGGTGATCGACACCCTCTTTCCTGTGTTGGCGGTGGATCGGGTTCAACCCGCTGCAGTGCGGTCGGAACCATTCGGGTGGTCCGACGCCCTGGGGGTCTCGCGCGAGGAGTTGTGCCGTGCGGTCGTTAGGATGGGGGCGAGGAGCACCGCCCCCGGAAAGGACGGCATCCCAGGCCGAGCATTGCACTGGCTCTGGAAGCGTGGGGTGTCCGCGTGCGACGGCTGTTCGACAGCTGCCACAGGACCGGTTGCTTCCCGGCAGGTTGGAAGAGAGCGAGGGTCGTGCTGATCCCGAAACTAGTGAAGCCGCCGAACTCTCCGAAGGCATATCGGCCGATATTCCTGCTCGACTAGTCGGGCAAGCTCTTCGAGCGCGTTCTAGCTGCCCGCCTCCGAGAGCGTTTAACGGACGTGGGTTCCGATCTCAGCGTCTGCCAGTTCGGATTCCGGCATGGTCGGACGACGATCGACGCGACCAAGCGCGTTCGTATCCTGTCAGGTGCTGCCGTCGACCGTGGCGGAGTGGAGCTGGCGGTCGGCGTGGATATCGCTAACGCCTTCAA
>NW_016930340.1:0-603 GCF_001483705.2 Eufriesea mexicana
CTATAGCATTGCGAAGGCTACAGCAAGCCAATAGAAACTTTCATACTTATTTATGCAAGAAAGATAGCACACTAAGATATTAATCGAAAATGTCAATAAAATTGAATTTTCCAGCCAGATTCTAATGGAATGCAGTGGCTATAGCACGCCAGTCCAATCTTTCCTCCTTATTTATGCAAGAAAGGCAGCTCGCTTCAGTATTAGACGAAGATGCCAATAAAAGTGAATTCTCCAGCCAGATTATGCAGCATTTCAGCGGCTATAGCACGCCAACAGTATATTTCCTCCTTATTTATGAAAGAAAGGTAGCTCACCACGATATTAGTCGAAACTGTCAATAAAATTGAACTTTCCATCCAGATTCTATAGCATTGCAAAGGCTATAGCATGCCAATAGAATATTTCCTCCTTACTTGTGCAAGAAAGGTAGCTCACCACGATATTAGTCGGAAATGTCAGTAAAATTGAATTTTCCCTCCAGATTCCAGAGCATTGCAATGGCTATAGATCACGCCAGTAGAATCTTTCCTCCTTATTTAAGCAAGAAAGTTAGCTCTCCACGATATTAGTCAAAAATATCCATAAAATTGAATTTTCCAGCCA
>NW_016930341.1:0-611 GCF_001483705.2 Eufriesea mexicana
GGAAGTCAATGATATACTAATTTAACCCAAACAAATCTAACCTAACCAAACGTAAGATAACACGACCTAATGCGCCGCGGCCACCCTTTCTGGGATTCCCGAAGCAAGGCAGGGAGTATTTGACCACAGTAGAGCGCAGAAATCTACCGAAGTGCTGTGTACAGCACACAGGTCATAACTACCCTAGCCTAACGTAGCCAAGCATAGCATAACCAAGCGTAACGTAACCAAACCTAACGTTCCTAGCCCACTATTACTGAGCTACCCAGAGCATAGCGGAACACATCAGAGCACAGAAGAGCGCAGAACTACACCGAATAGCAGTATACAGCACAAAACTTCAAGCCGTCGCTTCCTAACCTAACCAAACGTAACACAATCGAACGCAACATATCTCAGCCTAACGTCCCGAGAGCACTACTTCCGGCCACATATAGCCAAGCAGAATTTACTACAGCACAGAAGAGCGGACAAATCCGTCTGATAGCCTTGTACAGCACAAACGTCAGAGACATTCTAGCCAAACTTAGCCGAACCTGTCTTGACAGAGCGCAACATAACTTAACATAACGTGCCCAGACCAATATTGCCGGGCTTCCCAGTACCAAGCC
>NW_016930342.1:0-1489 GCF_001483705.2 Eufriesea mexicana
CAACAGTGTATACCACGAGAGTCGGAGGTATCCAAACATAACCGAAGCAAACGTAACCAAGCCTAGCGTAGCCTAACTGAACATAACGTGCCGAGACCGCAAATATTGGCCTCCCCAGAGACGAGGAGAGTATGGTAGAGCAATGTAGTGCGTATATATCCACCGAATAGCAGTCTATATCACAGAAGTAAGTTGTATCCTATAATAATATGTCCAATGCTGCTTATAGTAGGGCAATGAATGGCGCAGGGATCCACCGAATAACAGTGAATAGCGCAAAAGCCAAAGGTATCCTATCTAAACCTAACCAAAGGTAGCATAACCAGACGCAGCATAGCTCAGACCAACCTTCCGAGAACAGTACTGCTGGCCACACCATAGCCAAGCATATTATACCAGAGAACAGTAGTGCGCAGAAAACCTCCAAATAGCAGTGGGCAGCACGAAAGTGAAATCTATCCTATCCAAACATTTCCAAACGTAACATATCCAAACGTAACCTCACTCAACCGAACGAGCAACGGCCACCGTTGCTGGCCCCGCTGAGACAAGCGGATGCTAGTAGAGCAAGGCAGAGCGCAGATTTAGACCCAACTGCAGTGTATAGCACAAAAGTCATAGCCATCCTATTCAATCTTAACCTAACCTAACCAAACCAAACGTAGCATAGCTCTACCAAACGTGCCGCGACCGCAATTGCTGGCCTGCCCTGAGACAAGCAGATGCTAGTAGAGCAATACAGCGCACAGATATCGACCGAATAGCTGTGTATGGCACAAAAGTCAAAGCTACCGTATCCTAACCTTTCCTAGCGTAATATAATCTAACGAATCCTATCCTAACCTAACGTGCCGAGACCACTATTTCTGGAATCCCCAGAGGCAGGCAGAAAATATTAGATGACAGCTGAGCGCAGAGACCCAACGAATTGAAATGTACAGCACAAAAGTCTAAGCCATTCTGACAAAGGCGGGCACAACCTAAGCTAACCATACGTAGAATAACTAAACCAAATGAGGCGAGGCCTCTACTCCTGGCCTCCCCAGAGCCAAGCGGAAGATATTTGAGCACAGTGAGGCGCAGAAGTGCACCGAAAAGCAGTTAATAGCACAAAAGTGAAAGACATCCTAATCAAACCTACCCTAACCTAAACAAAACGAACGTAACGTAACTCAACCTTGCGGGCCACAACCACTATTGCAGGCATCCCGAGAGTCGAGCAGGGTATAGTAGAGGAATGTAGCTCGCAGAAATCCACCGAGTACCAGTGTGCAGCACAAAAGTCAAAGCTACTCTGTCCCAACCATACCAAGCGTGATATTACCAAAACCAAACGTAACCTGACACACACCAGAGTGACCCGACCACTATTGCTGGCCACCACTGTGTCTAGCGAGATATAATAGAGGAGGGTAGTGCGCCGGAATTCATAGAATCGCTCTGTATTGCGGAAAAGACGAAGCTATCCAAACGTAGCCAAAGCAAACGT
>NW_016930343.1:0-1139 GCF_001483705.2 Eufriesea mexicana
TAACCGAACCTTTCCGAAGGAAGTTTAACTCAACTTAAAGTGTCGAGACCAATATTGCTGGCCTATCCGGAGCCAACCAGAGCATATTAGAGCACAAGAGTGCACAGATATCCACCGAATAGCAGTGAAAGTCACAAAAGACAATGTAGCCTTCCCTAACCTAGACGAACGTAATATAACTCAAGCTAACATGACAAGACCACTATTGCTGGCCCCCACAGAGGGAAGCAGAATGTACAAAAGCACAGTCGAGCGCAAAAAGCCACCCCATCGCAGTGAATAGCGCAATAGTCGAAGATAACCTAACCTAACCAGAACCAATCCAACATAACCAAATGTAGCATAACCCAACATTTCGTGCCGCGATCACTATTACTGCCATCCCCACAGTCGAGCAGAATCTGTTAGAGGAGAGTAGAGTGCAGAAGTAATGGAAATCGCAGTCCACAGCACAAAAGTATCATATATCCGAAACTAACACATGTTAACATAACATAACCAAACGCAGCCTAACTAAATATAATGAACATGTTAACATAACATAACCAAACGCAGCGTAACTAAATATAATGTGTCGCGACCAATATTGCTGTCCTACCCATGGGCAAGCAGAATATAGTACAGCACAGCAGTGCGCAGGAACCCACCGCACTGCAGTGTATAGCAGAAAAGTCATACAAAACCTTACCTAACATGACGCAACCTATCCTACCTAAACGTAGTGTAACTCAACGTAACGTGACGAGACCAATATTGCTGGCCCCTCCAGAACAAGGCAGAATATGTTAGACCACAGTAGAAAACAGCAACCCGCCGAATAGCAGTGTATAGCACAAAAGTCATGGCTACCATATCAGTATATATATAATCTTATCATATCCAAGGGTAACACAACACAACCTAACGTACCGCTACCAGAATTGATGGCACCCCCTGATTCGAGCAGAACATATTAGACGTCAGCAGAACGCAGAAATACATAGAATCCAGGCGTATAGCACAGAAGATACAGCTATCCAATCATAACCCAAGCTATCATAGCAAAACCAAACGTAGCCCAAATCAACATAACGTGCCGAGAACACTACTGCTGCGCTCCACAAAGCCTAGCAGAGAATACTAGAGCACACTAGAGCGCA
>NW_016930344.1:0-235 GCF_001483705.2 Eufriesea mexicana
GACCTGACCTGGCGTGACCTGACCTGCCCTGACAAGACCTGACATGGCCTGACCTGGCCTGACATGAATTGACTGGAACTGACCTTACGTGACATGACATTACCTGACCTGACCTGAACTGTCCTGACTTTAACCAGCCTTACCCGACCTGACCTGTCCTGGCTGACCTGAATTGACCTGACTGACCTGACCTGAACAGAACTCACACGACCTGGCCTCGCCTGGCCTGAGCTGG
>NW_016930345.1:0-672 GCF_001483705.2 Eufriesea mexicana
GCATAAATAAAGGGGAAAGATTCTATAGGCGTGCTATAGCCTACGCAATGCTATAGAATCTGGATGGGGAGTTCAATTTTATTGACAGTTTCGACTAATATCGTGGTAAGCTATCTGTTTGCATAAACAAGCAGTGTAGATTCTATTCTCATGCAATAGATATTGCAATGATATAGAATGAGGTTTGAAAATTTAATTATATAGACATTTGCGACTAATACCCTGGTGAGCAAACTTTCTTGCAGAAACATGTAGGAAAGATTCTACTGGCGAGCTATAGCCACTGCAATGCTATAGAATCTGAATAGAAAATTCAATTTTATTGACATTTTCTTCTAATATCGCGTGACCTACCTTTTTTGCATAAACAAGGAGGAAATATACTATTGGCGTGCTATAGGCTTTGCAATGCTATAGAATCTGGCAGGAAAGTTCAATTTCATTGACAGTTTCGAATAATATCGTGGTGGGCTACCTTTCTTCCGAAATAAGCAGGGTAGATTCTATTGGCGTGCTATAGCCAATACAATGATGTAGAATGTGTGCGGCAGATTCAATTTTATTGACATTTTCGGCTAATATCGTGGTGAGTGAACCTTTTCGCATAAATAAGGAGCAAAGATAATATTGGCGTGTTATTGGCATTGCAATGCTATAGAATCTGGCAGGAAA
>NW_016930345.1:962-1440 GCF_001483705.2 Eufriesea mexicana
TGGTGAGCAAACTTTCTTGCATAAACCTGGTGGAAATATTCTACTGGCGATCTATAGCCACCGCAATGGAATAGAATCTGACTGGAAAATTCAATTTTATTGACATCTTCGACTAATATTGTGGTGAGCTACCTTTCTTCCATAAATAAGGAGTAAAGGATCTACTGGCGTGCTATAGCCAACACAATGATGTAGAATGTGTGCGGCAGATTCAATATTATTGACATTCTCGGCTAATATCGTTGTGAGTAAACCTTCTCCCATAAATAAGGAGGAAAGATACTATTGGCGTGCTATTTGCATTGCAATGCTATAGAATCTGGCTGGAAAGACCAATTTTATTGACATCTTCATCTTACATCTTGGTGAGCTAACTTTCTTGCATAAATAAGGAGGATAGATTCTATAGGCGTGCTATAGCCTACGCAATGCAATAGAATCTGGCAGGAAAGTCCAATTTTATTGACAGCTTCGAATA
>NW_016930346.1:0-1141 GCF_001483705.2 Eufriesea mexicana
ACTTTCCAGTCACATTCTAAAGCATTGCAATAGCTACAGCTCGCCAATAGTATCTTTCCTCCTGGTTTATGCATGAAAGCTAGCTCACCACGATATTAATCGAAAATGCCAACAAAATTGTATTTTCCAGCCACATTCTATCTCATTGAAATGGCTATTGCACTCGAAAAGCATCTTTCCTCCTTACTTATTCAAGGAAGTTAGCTCACCACGATATTAGTCGAAAATGTCAATAAAATTGAACTTTCCAGTCACATTCTAAGCTACAGCTCGGCAATAGAATCTTTCCTTCTTGTTTATGCACGAAAGTTAGCTCACCACGATATTAGTCGAAAATGTCCATAAAATTAAACTTTCCAGTCAGATTCTATAGCATTGCAATGGCTACAGCTCGCCAATAGAAGCTTTCCTCTTTGTTTATGAATGACAGTTACCTCACCACGATATTAGTCGAAGATGTCAACAATATTGAACTTTCCAGCCAGATTCTATAGCATTGCTACGGCTATAGCACGCCAATTGTATCTTTCCTCCTTATTTATACAATAAAGTTGGCTCACCACGATATTAGTCGAAGATGTCAACAAAATTGAACTTTCCAGCCAGATTCTCTTGCATTGCTACGGCTATAGCGCGCCAATTATATCTTTCCGCCTTAGTTATGCAAGGAAGTTAACTCACCACGATATTAGTCGAAAATGTCTATAAAATTGAACTTTCCAGTCACATTCTAAAGCATTGCAATGGCTACAGCTTGCCAATTGAATCTTTCCGCCTTGTTTATGCATGAAAGATCGCTCACCACGATATTAGTCGAAAATGTCAGTAAAATTGAACTTTCCAGTCACATTCTATAGCTTTGCAATGCCTATAGCACGCCATTAGAACCTTTCCTCCTTATTTATGCAAGAAAGTTAACTCACAGCGATATTAGCCGAAAATGACAACAAAATTGGATTTTCCAGCCAGATTCTACAGCATTGCAATGGATATAGCACGCCAATTGAATCCTTCCTCCTCATTTATGAAAGAAAGATAGCTCATCATGTTATTAGTCGAAAATGGCAACAAAATTGTATTTTCCAGCCACACTCGATCTCATTGCAATGGCTATAGCACTCAAAAAGCATCCTTCCTCCAT
>NW_016930347.1:0-308 GCF_001483705.2 Eufriesea mexicana
GTAGCATTGCAATGGCTATAACATGCAAATAGAACCTTCCCTCCTTATTTATGCAACAAAGTTTCCTCAAAGCGTTATTAATCGAGAATGTCAATAAAACTGAATTTTCCAGTCACATTCCATAGAACTGAAATGGCTATTGCGTGCCCATAGGATCTTTCCTCCTTATTTATGCAACAAAATTAGCTCACCACGATAATAGTCGAAAATGTCAATAAAATTGAATTTTCCGTTCAGATTCAATAGCTTTGCATTGGCTATAGCATGCCCATAGAACCTTTCCTTCTTATTTATGCAAAAAAATTCGC
>NW_016930348.1:0-1500 GCF_001483705.2 Eufriesea mexicana
CTGGTTGTATTACGTTTGGATGGGATAGGAGATGATAGCATTGACTTTTCTGCTATACACTACTATTTGGTGGATTTCTATTCCCTACATCCCTCGACTGCAGCCTGCTCGACTCTGGGAAGGCCAGTAATAATGGTGCCGGCACGTTAGTTGATTTACGCTGCGTTTGGTTATGTTACGCTTGGTAAGAGTAGGAGAAATAGAACTGACTTTTCTGCTATACACTGCTATTGGGAGTACTACCGCGTTATACTGAGCTCTGACTAGCTCTGCCTATCACTGCGGAAGCCAGCAATGGCGGTCGTTGCGCGTTAGGCTGAGTTAGGCTACGTTTGGTTGAGTCAGGTTAGGTGATGCTTGGAGTGGTTATCTTTGACTTTTGTGCTTTAGGCTGCAACTCCGGGGATTTCTGTGATCTGCTGTGCTGTGGTATTTGCTGCTCGGCTCTGTGGACGTCAGCAACTGTGTAGTAGGACGGAAAGGCGGAGCATGGCAAACGTTGGATGTGCTACGTTTGGTTAGGTTAGGCTAGGAGAGCTTTGACTTTCGTGTTGTGCATTGCTATGAGGTGTATTTCTGCACTCCACTTTGATCTAATATGCTCTGCTTTGCTCTGGGGATGATAGAAGCAGCGGCCGCGGCACGATAGGTTGTCTTATGTTACGTTTGGTTGCGCTACGTTCGTTTGGGTTAGGTTTGGGTAGATATGACTTTCGTGGTGTACACTGATATTAGGTGAACTTCTACGATCTAGTGTGCTCTATTATATTCCGGTTGGCCCTGGGGAGCACAGAAATAGTAGTCGCGGCACGTTACGGTCAGCTGCGCTATGTTCGGTTGGTTTCCGTTGGTTTTGGTTACGTTTGTGTAATTTAAGCTTTTCTGATGTGCACTGCGATTCTATGAATTTCTGAGTTCTTCTATCCACTAATATGTTCTGCTCGGCTTTGGGGAGTCCTGCAATCGTGGTCGCGGCATGCTAGGTTGTGTTAGGATACGCTTGACTGTGTTACGGAGGGCTTGGGTAGGATGTCATAGCTTTGACTGTTGAGATAAACGCTGCTGTTCGGTGAATTTCTGCGCCATACTTAGCTCTACTACACTCTGCGCGGCTCTGGGGAGGCCAGGAACAGTGGTTCAGGCACGTCAGCTTGTTTTACGCCACGTTTGGCTGTGTTGCGTTTGTCTAGTGTTGGAGGTGATAGCATTAACTTTTGTGCCATATATTGATATTCGGTGAACTTCTGCGGTATGGTGGGCCCTAACATGCTGTGCTTGGCAGTGGGGATGCCAACAATAGCGGTCTCGGCACGATAGGTCCAGTTAGGTCTCGTTCAGTGAGGTTAAGCCAGCCTGGGTTAGGTTAGGATGGCCTTGGCTCTTCTGCTATACATTGCCATCCTTTGGAATTATGCGCTCTACTCTCCTTTAATGTGGTCTGCTTGGCGATGTTGTGGAAAGCAATACTGCTCTAGGCGCCTTAGCTTGGATTTGGTTGCA
>NW_016930349.1:0-965 GCF_001483705.2 Eufriesea mexicana
AATCCATATAATCGCAGCGTATAGCGGAGAAGGCTAAGCTGCCCGAATCTAACCCAAATTAACGTGTCCTACCAAAACGTTGTCTAACTCAGCATAGCGTGCTGGGATTACAATTGCTGGCCTCCAGGGTGCCAAGCAGACCATGTTAAAGCACAGTATGGCGCAGAAGTTCACTGAATGGCTGTGTATAGCACAGAAGTCAAAGGTACCCTGTCCTAACCTAACCGAACGTAACGTAACCAAACGAAGCATAACTCAATCTATCGCGTCGAGACCACATTTGCAGGACTCCCCTAGGTCAAGCAGAGCATATCAGGGCAAAGAAGGGCATAGATATCCACGGAATAGCAGTGTATGTCACAAAACTCGAAGCTAGCCTATCCTAACATAACAGATCGTAACATAACCGAACGTAGCCATCACAACCTAAAGTGCCGAGACCGACATTCTTTGCCTCCCCAGAGCCAAGCTGAGGATATTAGAGAACAGCAGAGCGCAGAAATCCACCGAAAAGCAGTGTACAGCATGAAAGTCAACGCTATCCTGTCCTAACCTAACCCAACTTAACACAACCAAGCGTAACATAATTCAACCCAACGTGGCGAGCCCTGCATTGCTGCCGTGCCCAGAGCCAAGCAGAATATATTGGAGGAGAGGAGCACGCTGACATCCATAGAATCGCAGCGTGTAGTGCAAAAGACGAAGCTACCCTATCCTAGCCGAACCAAGCCTGCCGTAGCCTAGCGTAACATGTCCCAAGCTGTAGAGCCGAGAAAAAATATTGCTACCCTCCCCAGAGCCAAGCAGAATATTTGAGAGGAGAGTAGAGCGCAGAAGTCAATAGAATCGCTGTTTATATCGCTAAAGTCAAAGTTACCCTATCCTAACCTACCCTAACGTATCGTAGCAAAGGCTAACGTGCCGAGGACACTATTACTCGCCTCCAAAGAGCAAAGCAGAATGTA
>NW_016930350.1:0-734 GCF_001483705.2 Eufriesea mexicana
TCGCTGCAGAGCGCAGAGAACCGCCGAATAGCAGTATATGGCACAGAATTCAGAGCTATCTTACCCTAACCTAACGGAACGTAACCATACCAGACGCAGCCTAATACAACCTAACGTGTCGAGTCCACTATTGAACGTAACCATACCAGACGCAGCCTAACACAACCTAACGTGTCGAGTCCACTATTGCTTGCAACCCCAGAGCCGACCAGAACATATTAGAGCACAGCAGAGCGCAACAATACGCCGAACAGCAGTGTATAGCGCAAAAGTTAAATCTATCTCTTCGTAACATGACAAAACGTAACACAACCGAATTTGATATAACTCAAACTAACGTGCCGAGAACCCTATTGCTGGCCTCCACAGAGCCAAGCAGAATATCTAGTAGCTCCGAAGAGCGCAGATATAAATCCCATTGCATTGTACACCTCAAAAGTCCGAGATATACTGACCCAAAGCGTCCTAACCTAGCCTGACCAAACGAAACCTAACTCAACCATACTTGCCGAGACCACTATTGCTGGCCTCTCCAGACCCAGACACAATATAACAGACGAGAGCAGACCGCAACCTAACTCAACCATACTTGCCGAGACCACTATTGCTGGCCTCTCCAGACCCAAACACAATATAACAGACGAGAGCAGACCGCAGGAACCCATAGGATGGCAGTAAATACCAGGAAAGTCAAACCTATGCAAAGCTACCCCAAACTAACGTAACATTACCAT
>NW_016930351.1:0-282 GCF_001483705.2 Eufriesea mexicana
TCTTGCATAAATAAGGAGGAAAGATTCTATTGGCGTGCTATTACCATTGAAACGCTATAGTATCTTCCAGGAAAATTCAATTTTATTGACCTTTTCGCCTTATATGGTAGTGAGCTAACTTTATTGCATAAATCAGGAGGGTAGACTCTACTGGCCTGCTACATCCATTGCAATGCTTTAGAATGTGGCTGAAAAACTCAATTTTATTGACATTTCCGGATAATATTGTGGTGAGCTATCTGTCTTGCATAAATAAATAGGGAAGATACTTTTGGCGTGCTG
>NW_016930352.1:0-9287 GCF_001483705.2 Eufriesea mexicana
AGTTCGTCAGCCCAGTACCTTTGCATGCCGTTTTTGTTGTTTAAATTTATTTTGTTTACAATACGTCCCAGTTTTTCGCAGTGCTGTACTATTGTTTGGGTGTTCATAATTGCTTTTATGTCGGAATCACCTCGTACCCGTAAACGCTCCGGGTATCTTAAATACACCGCTGCGATGTGTAGGGTTAATGATCCTCAGGCCTCCATTTCTGAGTGGGGCATGTACATACGTAGTCGGTGTAGTGGCGGGAAGATGCAAGATGGATTTCACAAAACTTATGATTTTTTTGGTCAATGTACCGCAATTTCTTTTTAGTGACGTCTATCGTTTGCATCCCGTGGTGCAGTTTTGGGATTAAATATCTTTGCAGTACATTGAGTTTCGGCCAAGGTTTTAGCGGGCACTTTTTTAATTTCTCGAGCATCTCGTTAATTGTTGGGGGTCGGTGTTTTTACTCCACTGAAGCTGTATTTGTGTCCCAGGTACTTGAGCTGGTTCCCAATGCCTAGTGAGGGGACAGGTTTACTATTTATTTTCAGATGAGTTTTTGTTTGAATTGCTATTCGTTTTGTGCCTGGTATTGATAGTGTTTGTAGGGCAGAGCATTTGTTAACACTCACTTCAAGCCCATGGTGCTTGAAGAATTTTTCAATAATATTTATATGCGAGCGCATTTCGGCCACAACTATATCATCGGCGAATGCTAGCGCGGTGATATTTGCGCCACTGACTTTTACACCTTCTCTTTCTCCCATTTGCTTAAGTAGGTCATCCAGGACGCGATTAAACAAAAATCCTGACATTGGGTCGTCCTGTTTCACACCTTTCTTAACTTCTATGGCATCGGATTTTTTGTCATGACACTCTAGCGTGGTTGTTACATTTTGGTATGATCCTATGATGATGTATTGGATTGTGTGTTCATCTACGCCTCGTTTCTGCAATGCGTCAATAATGGATTCTATCGGATATCATGGGACTGGAAAAGTTCTGGTGCTTGTTTTGGTGCATTACTCGCTATTGTGGGCTTTTCTAGAGCTGGTTTTTCTTTGATTATTTGCCGGCCTTTATTGTTTTCAAGCGGTGTAACAGAGAGAGGATCGCTTTCTCTGATATCGGTAGACTTGTTTGATATGGCGCACGCAGAGATGAGAGCTTTATAGGTCTTTCGCTGGCGGAGCTTTTTTATCCCCTCTATTGGGCGACCTCATTTCGACGACAGGATCCTAATTATGTCTTTATTTAACTGCTTTGTTCTGTTTGGGATGGATAACTCAATTTCGGCTATTGATTGGATTTCGGCTGGCGAATACTGGGCTCGAGATGTTGGTTGTCTTGTGGCAAGTAATTGTAGTTCGGATTCGTTGTGTTGCTCAGGGTGTGTACGCCTTTTGTGTTGACGCAGACCGGGATATGTTTTGTATTTATTGTTGGAGACGTCGCAGGAGTAACCATCCGTCTGTGGGGGCGAAGCATTACATCACCTAAACATGTTGTACAGCGCTTGAGGTGCTCCTACCAGACAAATCGATAAGACATGACGGACACGATTTGGTCGCAATAGCTCCGTCTATTAACCCTGACCGGGGTTTATTAGTTTGATCCAGGGGGTTTGATTCACTCTGGTTGGTGTTTTCCACCATTGCTGTCGCCGCTGCTTGGGATCGACAGTATCCGAGGCTTGATTTTGTATTTTTTGGTGCAATATATGTTGTCCGAAGACGCAAATCCAGTGGGCTGCAAACCCAAGAGAAGATACGCTTTGGCTTTCACCATGTCCGGCCACTCCCGTTAGCTCAGACCAGGCACTACCAGGGGTCATTTTACCGGCGCTACGTGACCTTGCCTAAGGGTCGGTCGTGGGATACGGTATTGAGAAGGGTTTCCAGTAGTACGGCAGCAAGATGGTCGTACACTACTGTACCCTGACCCCAGCTGACGCACGTCACCCCCCACTTGCCGCTGACGACTGAGTATCGACGCGACGCTTCAGCGCCTATACTTAACACTAGATATACCAGCTACTTAAATATACTTATTTCTACCAAAACCAGTCAGAATGACTCGTGTATAAGAAAAAATGCTTATTGAGACTTCCAGTCTTTATTCACTCTTAGAAAATGACAAAAAAAGTTGAATAGTATTAATTGTAATAGATAAATGGATTTATAGACATTGTCAATAACAAAATGCTTAATTGTTTACAGTTTGTCGGTCACAATTTCTACATATGGAGATTTTGCTGCGTGTACACTTTCAGCATACACTTTTTTTTTGCATGTATTGCAAATATTTGCAGTCTTATTGTTATTGCAATATCCTATTTGACACCATTTGCGTTCAAGAACCGTGCCACTTGTAGTTGGTATATCAGCTTCCTGTGATTTTCGCCTTGAAGTCTGATATTCTGAAGCAAGTTCTTCTGCTAATCGAAACAGAAAGTCTTTCTGTGTTGTCAGTTTCAATTGTCCAGTTTTTCCCCAAAATTCGAGAGGCTTGTAACTCTGTACAAATTCGTACATGTTCCAAAATATGGTTGTCGGTCAGTAATAGGAACGCACTACTTAGATTCCCCTTCATAATGTTTCTTTTAGCATGTGCTGTCGACCCGTGTACATCTTTGAAAACACTCTGAACTGGTAATCTACCAGCAACACCACCTTCTTCAATTCTCTTGCAAATAGTTCCGTCTGAAGCAATTTCAGTTTGCTGATTTGGTACGTTACTTCCACCTTCGTTTTCTGAACTGGAAGGGAATCGCGTGCATCGTCTCGTACGTTTCTTTGGAATATTTTCGCACTCATTGTCGCTTGACTAACCTATATTGTCTTTATCAGGAATTTCCTCATCGCTACTCTCGATAATAGCACTGTTATATCGTCACTGCCTTGTAGATCAGTTTGTCTGTCCAATAATTCGCCGTCACTATCATATAATTCATCACTTTTCTACATCTGAACATTCCAGAGGTATATGCTGGTTGCATTTTTCAAATATGTAGAAACTTTTATTCGTTTTGCCATTTTCAGGGTCTGACGATCGCTATAAAAATAAGTTGAAACTAAGTAACCCTCTCAGTGTTTAGGCTTTTTATTGAAGAATTTATTTTCGAATATTTCAATATCCACATAAATGTTTCTTACCTGTATCACTGTGGGGATAATGGTGAATGATTACGCTTGGAGATCGTTTGGACTAAGATTTTATTTCGTGTGTGTCGAATGAAGCTCGAAATAAGACTGTTCGTGCCTCGTGCACTTACAAAGTAAGTGCTCGTAAGAAAATGTCTCGTAAAAATTCATTGTATTTTGCGGTGGCCCGCAACGCTGGATCCGTGTCCTAAATAAATACTGCGCGTAATCGCCGTAATCGGCTCAATGCCGACAACGGAACGAACGAAAGCCGCATGGGCCGCCGCTATATGTACCGCATCGGTCTCATGATTCTCCCGAAATCATATTTCTGTGCCGATAAAACATTGCAGTGCCCACCAATTGATATAGCTGCCCCAATGTCATTTCATCACAGAATTTCTTCATGTACCAGTCATTTTGACTGTTACTGGTGTAAGTGTCAATAACAAAACATATATTTCTTACGAATATATATAAAGTCGCATCAAATTCATAAAATGTATTCTCTAATTATAGCTATAAAAGTCATATCATTTCGGAAAGCAAATGTTACATGCAACGAGTGTCGGTGATTTAACGTGCTGTATGTTGCTGGAGGGATTCACAACACGGCCCTCACGGGTGTGGGATTGAGATACGCTCAATCAGCGCGTTACCGGAGAATACTCAACGGTAACTACCAATCGACCCAGGAGTGCAAACTCCACAGATCACCCTTGGCATGGGCGAGACCTTTCTAATATCTCTACCGGCTCTGGAGGCCGGCACCCGAGCTGGATGGACGCAGCTCACCCGCCGAGACGCCAGCGTCTCTTGCCTGCGTCATAGACTATACATACCACTGGCCTCGCGAGTCCAACCCAGTTGGTCGACCCCATTATCACTTGCATACATTCAGTAGACACCGTCCTACAGACATTCAAGCACGTATTACAGAACCATTCGTTGACGTCTATTCAATAAATCCCTCGCATACCCTTTCACCATCATATCGTACCATACACTCGATCCATACATCACGCACGCAACAAACAAACTTTTATAAATCATTCGCACAGCCCTCTTTCTCATTCCCCACTCACACCTCAATACCGCATTTGTCCTACCACATTCATGACCTTATTTCGCAAATACTCCAAATGCACTCTAAAGTGCATTCTTTCGCTCACCCATATACCCAAATACTTCAGTCGCACAGCATACCTTATCAGTTTCCTATTCATTCTCACATTCGGTCTTCTATTTACGGACATACAACCTTTCAACACATTGCTGCGTTCTTACGCTCGGACACAGACACCCCTACACTTTCGCCCCATTGACTCACAATTTTCATCCACTCTGTACCCTTTCTTTCAACATCCATACGGCTCTGCCCTTCCGCAGTCAACAACAGATCATCCGCATACGCAACACATTTACACTCATATTCATGCAGCCGCCACAGGAGCCCATCCATCATCAGGTTCCAGATAAATGGACCACAGATATTGGACCATTGCGGACAGCCGCGCTCGACAACCTTACACACAACTTCATTCACTTCCATCATATACGTTGTCGTCCTGCCGTGGAGAAGTAGCTTCTCCACAGAGCCACCTCCGTTACCCGACTTCCTTCATCTTGTTCATAACGCACACCCATTCCAAGTTGTCGAACGCTCCCTTAAAATCCACAAATATTGCCAAAACATACTTACATTCGCTGCGACTCACGTACTCTTTCACATTTAACCATGCACCCTCCGTGACCGGCCCGCGCGGAATCCGTGCTGGGCCTCATTCATTCTATCACCCACACATCGTTCCAGTCTCGCTACCATCATTCGTTCCAACGTTTTACCCAGCACGGACAGCAAACTTATCGCCCTATAAGACGCGGGGTCTGATCGCAGTTTCTCGGGGGACTTCGGAACCTACGCCAGCTATCCTCTTTGGCCTTGCACACAGCACATTTATCCACATTCAGCAGCCTTTTATGCTCAACCCGTCTCGCACCCACATTCTCGCATCTTCTCTTTCTCGCTCTCTGATACATACGTCTACTCTTTCGCACCTTCTTTTTCAAGTTATTCAACTCACATGTCCACCACGCAGTCTTCCAGTCACACCAACGCACTCTCTCTTTCATCCGCTTGCCATTCGCCTCCTGGATCCATTTTAGGAGAACATCCACCATACGGTCCACGTTTGTCACATCCATTGCATCCGCACCCTCTCTCACAGCACACTCTACCAGATCATTCATATACTCCTCCCAGTATACGTCCTTACACACCCATCTCTTATACTCAACCGAGACACGCTCCTTAGGCACCGCAGAAATGATACTAATAAGGACCACATTGTGGTCACTTATTCCCCAATCACTCTTTACCTCCCACTCAAAGCGGCTCCCGGCCGGAACTCCATTCACCAGAGTGACATCAATGTCACTCTGGCCATTCACACCAGAAAAGGTAAACCATTCACTTGGTTCATTCAGCACGACCGTTCCTTTGGTTAACACCCATTCCTCAAACACTCTTCCTCTCATTTCATTCACCTTACTGCGACTTCCACCCTTGCTAAACCACAAGGGGGAGGCCGCATTAGCATCCATTCCTATCAGTACATACTTGCCATTCACAAACTCGAGCACTCTATCCATGTACGTCAGGTAGGGCTCAATCTCTCGACCGTACCGGCAGTACATGGAAACCACATACATTTCCTCAAAGTCCCCCTTCAACCACACACACACACACCATACTTTTTTGTACATTCTCTCACACACAAGGATTCCACATTCCCTCCAGTCACTACTACTACTGCTGCCTTGGCAGGTTCATTCTCACACACATACACCTGCCATTCGCTCGGTAACCCACACACTCTATCTCGAGAGACATACAGTTCCTGCAACAGAGCAACAGCAACATCATTCATACACATCGCTTTTCCCATATCACACAAAATCCCATACGCTCGTTGACAGTTACACTGAATCACACTGAGGCGCGTATTAGACATTGCTTATACGCGCCTTGTCTCTTTCATACAGTCTCACATACTCCGGGCACTCCACGGACAGAACCGAGTGCCCAGCTTCCTTCCCTCTTATTTTGCAATTTCTACACACACTATCTTTCTTGGGGCATTTCTTCCGCAGGTGACCACTCTCACCACACTTCTGACATAAACGCTCCTTCATCGGACATTCCCTCATCATGTGTCCAAACGCAAGGCACTTGTAGCATCGCAGCACATTCACCCACTCTTTCACTCGACAACACCGCCATTTAACATACACCCGTCCAGCACTCTTCAATATCTCACTCATACAACGGGTCACTTCACAATCACATTATCAACAATCACATTATCAACATCCATTCCCTTACGACTCATACGATTTAGCACTCTCACACGTTCCTTATACTCTGCCTCACTCACACCTGCAGGCTTCAAATTTTTCACATACAACTCATTCATAAACTCTTCGTTAGTCATTTTTCACTCGGCACATCGAAAACGACCACCTTGGGACCAATTCCCCGAGGTGGCTCAACTTTCAAACCCGCTTCATCAAATTTCGTGCATTCCCTCAACGCTTTTACGTCTTTTTCAGTGGCAGCCTCAATAGCGAGACCACCATTTCGCGTCTTCCTGACCGCCTTCACACAAACACTCAGGCATCCGCTCACGTTTTTCATCACATTCTCTCTCACCTGCTCGCTGGTCAGTTTAACACTGTCATCTTTTGGTTTGACAACAACCGCATAGGTTCTCTCACTCACTCTCTTTTGTTTGCACACACTCGCATCACTCACCACTGCACTCACACTCTTCCCAACCACAACCGCGAAGCTTGGCCGTACATCCGCACAGACATCCTTTTCCACACGCCTCTCACACTCTTCAATCCTTCCACGCAAACGCTCATTCCTCCCAATCAACTTCATCAACAGGCACTCATACTCGATACACAGTTCAACACACATTCACTTACATTCTTCGACACACGATTTCCTTCCGCGAAAACTAACTTCCGCATTTTCTCCCCTATTAACCGCAACGAATCTAAATTCGCATTCATACAATCATTGTTCACACATTCACCGTCGTCCTCAACGCAAGGACGCTTCACTCTTCTGGCGGGGTTTACACTACGTGCAACCCCACCGCTACCATGACCACTCGGAGCAGACAAGCTCCTCCTGATAACCTCCCGTGCAGCTTCCTGCGCGTCCCGACTTCCACTTGTATCACCCCCCAAATCCCCGAGTTTGACAAATTTATCCAAAACATTCCCACGAGCTGGGACGCATAAAGGTCACCCCCCGGGTGACGCCCTTCCCGGGGGGAAGGCTTCTATACTCATGGGGACGCCAGGTGCCCTGAGGGGTCGCTAACCGGCTGGTGCACCCACCAGCCACCTCCCGGTGCATCCGGTGACGGGGTGGTACCCCAGGGCCGCGCACCATAGCCCTGGGGATTAAGGGATTTTTTATAGAGGTTGTCATCCTCGCGGTCCAGCCGATTAAGGCCAGACCCCTGTTCCTGCGAACCATGACCACAGGCTTACGGTATGCGCGTGACTCGGGTACCTCGGGGTCGTTAAGCCCGTACCGCGGCCGACCAAGGTCAACCGCAGCCCCTGCGGGGGATAGTTTTCGCACTGGAGGAAACATTACAGAATGTTCCCACGCCACAGAAGGAAGTTGAACACAGAATCTGCACGGGTATTGCTTGGAGTTCGTCGACGATACTTATCGTTGCCTCTTTAAACATCGCATATTTCTTAGATACTGTTTCTTCAATGAGATTTACTATCTCATTATGCCGACGAATTGTAGGTGGCTTAGTTTATGTATGTATACCCTGTACATGCGCTAATGTTTCTATCTGACCCTTGCATCGTCCACAGGTCGGGGGTATCTCTTTGTTGACTATTTTCAGAGCTAGTCTTGTGCCGTATCTATTCGTCCTTAGTTTTAACGCATCGATACTCTCTCTTCTTCTATTGATATGCGCTCCGTCATCGCATCGATAGATCCGATCATTGGATCAACAATAATATTAAAAATCAAGGGGGATAGAGGATCTCTTCGTTTTACTCCTCTCTTCAGATTTATTTGTATCTCATCCTGCCTTGTTCTATTTCTTGTGTGACAGTCGTCATACATGGGGGAAACGTATTTAGCGACGGCTGTCGGAACGCCTTTTAATTTGAGCCCATCTCCTTTAGTCGCGTGAGGCATGGTATCACAAGCCTTTCAGGCGTTGTCGACTGGAATTATCTCACCGCTTTTCTCTTTCATTTCTGAGAGAGCTCTGCTCAGAATTGCGATATTGTGTTTGCACCCGTCCTCGCGGGTGAATGCTCTTTGACGTATATGATTTTCGATTTTCCATCAAAGTTTTGAATCTAGCATCGATGAGTACGGCATACTCATTATGGATTCTATTGTTATGGATCTCCAATTTTTAATGTCGCATATGTTCTTCTCCGGCTTTGGGATTAGCTAGGTCCGATTCTGGCACGACTGTCTGGGGTACATTTTAAGCATGAGTAGCTTGTAAAATTTTCCAAATATATGCAGAGCTCCTCTTTTGCGCATTTGAGTCTTCACAACGCCATCGACACCTCAATAGTGCGGCCAGCGGGAGCATCCTCCAAATGGTGTTGGTCAGAGGGGTCGTCGAGCTGAACCGGTGTTGCGTCCACAAGCGAGGGAACAGCGGTCACAGTCTGCAACGAGCGCATTGAATCGATGAGCTGTCCGACTATGGCCTTGTACTAGCCTTTTCGCCTCTGCCCCTTGATGGCCTCGTGTGTCCTATCTGGCAGAACCTTGAGCAGCTCTCGGTTGATAAATTGTACGCCTCGAAGCGTCAATCAGGCCTCCTGTCTGGCCATTATGGTCGATTCTTCCGGGGTCCGGTGTCTTCACTCGGGATGTATCCTGACGGCCGTCATACCAATCCTTGTGTCCTCGTTGGTGGACACCACGCCCCGTCTTGGTCGGGAAGACAAGCCCGCAGTCCGGAAATTCGCACGCGAAGCTGGCACCCGGCAACTGCGCAGAACTAGACCCGTCCTCAGAAGCTGGAGCGGTCTCGCCAGTGGACGAGTCGTTTTGATGGTCACCTAACATGAGTGCGCCATCCC
>NW_016930352.1:11141-14221 GCF_001483705.2 Eufriesea mexicana
GTCAGCACCTTATCCAGCTGCGCGATGCCAACTTCAATATTTTCCGACGGCGGAAAATATTGACTGACCGCGTATATCTCGGTGTCTCCGTCGCTTATCTGTACACAAGCGCAGTGTCTCGTGCACAAACTCGCGATTTCGAGAGCCGAGATGTGATTTCTTCTGATCCCCACCGCCGCGAGGGGTGGGGCGCTCTTATCCCCGCGACACACGATCGCGACGCTCGTCCCAAATCCAGGTATGTTACCTTCCATGGTGTAGGGCTCTTGCATCGGTATGATATCTGCGCCCGTTAGCTCCATCTGTGACCTAACCTCGTGTGGCACGATTCCTGACCTCTGCATATTGTGCTGCAGGATCCTTATTTCCTCCGTCCGACCATTTTTCTTCTTATCCATAAACGGTTCTTTCGACTGTCCTCTCCAGTGCGGCCTTGTACGAAGGGCAGGTCATGCTGGAGGCTGCATGATCGTACTTCTTGCCGCTTCTCTTACAGTTTACGCAGAGTGCGTTATCCTTCTTTGATGGGCACGCTTTTGTGTCGTGCCCGGTCTCAGCGCAGTGACCGCAGGTGTCGTGCTTCTGTCGACAGTGCTTAGCTACATGCCCGAAGCCTTGGCACTTGTAGCAGTGGGACACTGACACGTAGTCGCGCACTTTGCAGGCGTTCCATGATATGAACATCTTCCCTGCAAGCATCTTCTTCCTTGTATCAGGGCTCACTTCGACGACCCAATTGGTTTCTTCGCTGTCTTTCCTTCCTGTCCTGTAGCAGAATTTGATCTCATCTGTCTCTGCCTCAGTGAGTTTCTCCTTATTCTGCTTCTTCAAGCAGGCTCTTATTTCCTTCTCTGACAGCTCCCGCGGGATGTCGTAGACGATCATCCTGGGTATTCTTTGCATGGGCGTTCTTGCTTTCAGCCCCATGTTCCTGAGCTTCGCACTTTCTGTGAAAGCCCTGAGTCCTTCTGGAGTGGTTGTTTCTACCACGATACCGTTTCCCTGTGCGCGGCGGACCGACCTCACCTGCATACCCTTTTTCTTGGGGTTCACCAGGGTGAACACGGCCTCCCGAGCTTTTTCACTGGTCCGGATTTCGGCTACCTCTTTGTCCGGCGTGATTATTACCACGTTCCTTGGTGGCTTCACCGCCGTCTCGGGGACTGCCCTGCTGGTAATTTTTACCCTGTCGGCGTATGTTACCGGTCCGTTCCATGCAGCCTTTTTAGCGGCCGATTCTAGGCGCCTTGTCGCCTCCAAGGTTTTGTTGACGGCGCCGGATAGCGCCATTTTAGCCGCATCTGTTGATGCAAGCCTTTCTTCCAGCTTGCCGCAGAGGAAACTGTTCCTCAACGTGAGGGCCTCGACGAGCTTACGCATTTCAACGAAGCTGTCCATTATCGTTGAGGCGTTTTCTTTCCCCAGCTTCTTTGCCGGGTCTAAGCAGAATGCCCAGCACCTTCTTCTCGATTTCCGCTGCGCGTCTCACCATCTCCGAAACGGTGCGCGTTGGCTGAGTTGCCGATGTTTCCTCGGCTTCCACCTTCTTGTTTTTCTGTTCCTCTGGGCGGGGTTTTTCCGGGGTGGCACTCGCCCTACGCTTACCCGTTGTTGTTTCCTCTGTACCGCTACCTGCCCTTCGGCCGGCTAGGGTGGCCGGGACCTTTGCTCGCGTCAACATGACTGTAGGTTTTTCCAGGGTCCTACCTGGGCCCGGCGTCATAGGTATCTTGTGTACTCTCGCCCTTTGATTGTTTTAATTATTTTAATATTTATTCCTTGGTCGTCCTTAGTCTTCTTATAGCTTTAGCTTTAATTTTTAATTTTATTTTAATTTTTATTCCTTTTGATTTTTATTATTTATGATATTCGTAGTTTTTATAATATTCGGCATACGTTATGAATTTTAATTTTAATTTTGATTTTATTTTAATTTTTAATCTCAATTTTTAATTTTTATTTTTAATTTCCAATTCCGATTCCGGCCTTTAATATTATTTTAGTTTTAACTCTAAAATTAACCTTAGTGGTAATTTTAATATTAAAATCGTCGGCGTTGATAGCTCTGATTTAAATTTATTAAATTTATTAAATATACTGAATTGTTTAACTTATGGTAGTCCGCGCGGTCGTCCGTGACCAGTCCGCTGCAGATAACGGGATACCCACAGGTACCGTTAGACCGCTCCGCGGCAGGCGTGGGGTACGCTCGACCGACGCTACGGCTCTGTGCTACGTGGCGTCCAAGATGGCCGCCTGTCAATATTATATTCTTAAAATTATTCTAACTCCACTTGTAGTTCGCGGATCTCGGCGATCTATAGCTCAAAATGAGCACACTGCGAGACTTCACCAGCACAATTGGAGGGAAATCCTTCCGCTCGTTTCTTCTCGCAAAAGCGAATATCGAAGTTCCGGGCGTGTCACCGGCGAGCGGCGGGGACTCCAAAAACTCCTATCTTCCGTTTTCTTCCTTGAAAATCGCTCCAGCGACTCGGGACTCCGGCCACAGGTTGATTTTCACTTCACAAATAATATGATAACACTTTCTCGAGGAAATCCTCAGATTTAGTCACCGAACTCGACTCTGAACGCGGAGCGACGCACTGCTCAAAGCCAGGTAGGCGACTCCGACGGCGCAGACAATGTCCCTCAGAATTGCACGGATGCAATTGGACCTGTTCTTTTTCCATGCCCGCTGCACTTTAGCATATTCGGCCTTCCTAGCCCGCCGACGTGACACAGGAGTAGTCTGGGCACCACCGGTGATGCTCCTGTTCCACCGTGGTGGTTTTGGCGGAAATACCTCGAGGAGGTACAGAGACACCTCCTCAAGAACTCGGTCTTTGCTCCAGGTGTTCAGGGAGTTACATATGATGTCCAACCGCTCGCTATGGAGGCGCACACAAACGCCAGGGTGGCATCTTTCGGAAGTAATCGACCACTGCGGCCTTGACCTCGTCCTCAGAGAGGTCTCGGCCAGGGACAAGGACCAACGCCGGTAATGGCTGGTGTTTCGCCAGATCAGGAACTGTCACGCACTCCACAAGGGGCGCCGGAGCATTCGGTGTTGATAGCTC
>NW_016930353.1:0-221 GCF_001483705.2 Eufriesea mexicana
GTTAGGCTAGGGTAATTTCGTCTTTCGTGATATACACCCTCAATCGGAGGATTTCTGTGAACTGTTCTGCTCCACTTCGTTCAGCTTGGCTCTGCAGAGGACAGTGGTTGCATCACGTCGCGTTGAGATATGCTACGCGTGGTTGGTTTGGGTTAAGGGATATTTAGCTAGGGTATCTTCAACTTTTGTGCAATACACTGCCATTCGTTTGATTTGGGCGC
>NW_016930354.1:0-228 GCF_001483705.2 Eufriesea mexicana
GTATGGAGGATAGATCCATTTGGCGTGCTATAGCCATTGCAGTGGTGTAGAATCTGTCCAGAAAATTCAATTTTATTGACATTTTCGACTAATATCGTGGAGAGCAAACTTTCTGGCATAAACAAGGAGGAAAGATTTTATTGGCCAGCTATGACCATTGCAATCCCAATCAATCTGGTGGGAAAAATCAATTTTATTGACATTTTCGACTAATATCGTTGTGAGCTA
>NW_016930355.1:0-1387 GCF_001483705.2 Eufriesea mexicana
CTACACACTGCTATACGGTGGACTTCTGCCCTATACTGTGCTCTAATGTGTTCTGCTTGCGCTAGGAGTCCATCGAAGGAGGTCCCGGCACGTTCGGTTGTGCTATGCTACGTTGGGCAATGTCATGTTTTATTAGTTTAGGAGAGGGTAGCCATGACTTTCTTGCGATGCACTGCTATTCGGTTGATTTTTGCGCTCTGCAGAGACCTAATACTACCTGCTTTGATCTGGGAATGCTCGAAATAGTGACCGCGGCGCGATATGTTGTGCGATGTTACGCTTGGTTAGGTTAGGTTTGTTCCGGTTAGATTAGGATAGCATTGCCTAGAGTACTTTAAACTGCCGTTCTATGGACCTCTGCGATCTACTCTCTTCTATTATGCCCTGCTTGGCGGAGCGGAGGTCAACAATTGTGGGCTAGGCACGTTAGGTTGTGATTTGTTACGTACCACTAGGTTAGGTTATGTCATGTTAGGTTAGGATATCTCATAGATCCTTGCTGTGCACTGCTATTCGGTGGATTTCTGTGGTCTACCGTGATCTAATATCCGCTGCTTTGTTCTGGGAATTCCAGAAATTGTCGCCGCGCATCGTTAGGTTGGGTTAGGTTACGTTTGTTTATGATACGTTTGGTCAGGTTTGGTTTGTATTCCTTTCATTTTTGTGCTGTGCAGTACTATTCGGTGGGTTTCTGTGCCCTTCGTTGCTCTACTATAACTTACTCGACCTTGTGGAGGCCAGCTATGGCCGTGGTGGCACGCCAGGTTGTGTTACGTTACGTTTGGTTAGGTTACGCTAGGCTATGCTTGGTCAGGGTGGTTTCGACTTTTGTGATTTACACTGCTGTTCGGTGAACTTCTGCTCTCTACTGTAACCTAATTTTCTCTGCTTTGCTCTGGGGATGTCAGATATGTCAGAAATTGTGTCAGCTGCGCGTTAGGTTGAGACAGGTTATATTTGCCTATGCTTCGTTTGGTTAGGTTACGATAGGATATCTTTGACTTTTGCGTTATACATTGCAAGTTGGTGACATTCTGCACTCCTCTTGGCTCTAGGAAGCACTGCCTCACTCTGGGTAGACCAGCAATTGTATTCTATCCACGTTAGGCTTAGTTACGTTGTGTTTGGTTTTGATACGTTTGGTTAGGTTAGGATAGGGTAATTTTGACTTTTATGCTATACATTCCTTTTCCGTGGATTTCTGCGCTTATCGCAGCTTTACTATATTCTACTCGACTCTGGGGATGGCAGCAGTGGTGGTCGAGGCACGTTATGTTGAGTTACGCTTCGTTTGTTTGGGTTACGTCTTCCGAGGTTAGGAAAAGACAGATCTGACTTTTGTGCTATACACTCGCAATTCCGGGTACTTCTGCCCTCAAATGTGCCC
>NW_016930356.1:0-607 GCF_001483705.2 Eufriesea mexicana
GATCAGGTCAGGTCAATTCAGGACAGGTCGGGACAGGTCAGGTCAGGTCAGGTCAAGTAAGGTGAGTTTAGGTCAGGCCAGGTCTGTTGAGGTCAGTTCAGGTCAGTTCAGGTCAGGCCAGGTCAGGCATGGTCAGGTCAAGTAAGGTCAGTTCAGGTCATGTCAGGTATGGTCAGTACAGGTCAGGACAGGTCAGGTCACGTCAGGTCAGGTCAGGCAGAGTCAGGCCAGTCGAGGCCAGGTCGTGTCAGGTCAAGTCAGGTTGGGTCAGTCAGGTCAGGTCAGGGCAGGTAAGGACGGTTAAAGTCAGGAGAGGTTAGGTCATGTCAGGTAACGTCATCTCAGGTAAGGTCAGGTCAGCTAAGGTCAGTTCAGGTCAGTTCAGGTCATGTCTGGTAAGGTTATGTCGGGTCAGGTCAGGTCAGGCCAGGCAAGGTCGGGTCTGGAGCGGTCAGGTCAGGTCATGTCTGGTGAGGACAGGTCAGGTCAGCGCAGGTCATGTCAGGTCAGGACAGGTGAGATGATGTAGGTTCAGGTCAGTTCGGGTCAGGCCAGGTCAGGCAAGGTCAGGCCAGGTCAGGTCAGGTCAGATCAGTCGGGTGAGGTG
>NW_016930357.1:0-1523 GCF_001483705.2 Eufriesea mexicana
TATAGCTTTGCAATGCCTATAGCACGCCAATAGTATCTTTCCTCCTTATTTATGAAAGAAAGTAAGCTCAACACGATATTAGTCGAAAATGTCAATAAAATTGAATTTTCGAGGCCGATTCTATAGCTTTGCAATGCCTATAGCACGCCAACATTATCTTTCCTCCTTATTTATGCAAGAAAGTTAGCTCAACACGATATTAGTCGAAAATGTCAATAAAATTGAATTTTCGAGGCCGATTCTATAGCTTTGCAATGCCTATAGCACGCCAACATTATCTTTCCTCCTTATTTATGCACGAAAGTTAGCTCACCACGTTATTAGTCGAAAATGTCAATAAAATTGAATTTTCCAGGACGACTCTACAGCATTGCTACGGCTATACCACGACTATTGAATCCCTCCTCCTTATTTATGAAAGAAAGGTAGCTCACCCTGATATTATTCGAAAATGTCAATAAATTTGAATTTTCCAATCACATTCTATATCATTGCAATGGCTATAGCACGCCAAAAGAATTATTCCTCCTTATTTATGCAAGAAGGGCGGCTCACAACGATATTAGTCGAGAATGTCAATAAAATTGAATTTCGCTTCCAGATTCTATAGCTTTGCAATGACTAGGGCATGCCAACAGAATGTTTCAGCCTTATTTATGCTAGAATGATAGCTCACCACAATACTAGTCGAAAATGTCAATAGTCGAAAATGTCAATAAAATTGTGTTTTCCAGCCGGATTCTAAAGCATTGCAATGACTACAGCTCGTAAATAGATCCTTTCTTTCATGTTTATGCAAGAAAGTTAGCTCACCAAGATATTAGTCGAAAATGTCAACAAAATTGTGCCTTCCAGCTAGATTGTATAGCATTCCGACGGCTATAGTACACCAATTGAATCTTTGCTCCTTATTTATGAAAGAAAGGTAGCTCACCATGATATTATTCGAAAATGTCTATAAATTTGAATTTTCCAACCACATTCTATACATTGCAATGGCTATAGCACGCCAGAAGAATTATTCCTCCATATTTATGCAAGAAGGGCGGCTCACCACGATTTTAGACGAAAATGTCGGAAAAATTGAATTTTCCTGGAAGATTCAATAACTTTGCAATACCCGTTGCTCGCCAATAGGATCTTTCCTCCTTGTTTATGAAAGAAAGTTAGCACACCTCGACATTAGTCGAAACTGTCAATATAAATGAACTTTCCAGCCAGATTCTAAAGCATTGCAAGGGCTATAGCACGGCAATAGGATCATTCCTTCTTATTTATGTAAGAAAGTTAGCTCACCGCGATATTAGACGAAAATGTCAATAAAATTGAATTTTCCTGGAAGATTCTATAAATTTGCAATACCTATTTCTCGCCAATAGGATCTTTCCTCCTTGTTTATGTTTGAAAGATAACTCACCGCGATATTAGTCGAAGATGTCAACAAAATTGAACTTTCCAGGCACATTCTATAGCATTGCGACGGCTATAGCACGCCAACTGAATCTTTCACCCTTGTTTACGCA
>NW_016930358.1:0-460 GCF_001483705.2 Eufriesea mexicana
GCAATGCTATATAATCTGGCTGGAAAGTCAAATTTTATTACCATTTTTTCTAATACCTTGGTGTGCGATCTTTCTTGCCTAAATAAGGAGGAAAGAAGCTATTTTCGTCCTATAGCCATTGCAATGCTATAGAATCTGGCTGGAAAATCCAATTTTGTTAACATTCTCTCCCAATATCGTGGTGAGCTAACTTTCTTGCATAAATAAGGAGGAAAGAAGCTATTTTCGTCCTATAGCCATTGCAATGCTATAGAATCTGGCTGGAAAATCCAATTTTGTTAACATTCTCTCCCAATATCGTGGTGAGCTAACTTTCTTGCATAAATAAGGAGGAAAGATTCTATTGGCGTGCTATAGCCGCTGGAATGCTAAAGTATCTGGCAGGAAGATTCAATTATATTGATATTGTCTTCAAATATCGGGGTGAGCTAACTTTTTTGTAAAATAAGGAGGAAAGATT
>NW_016930360.1:0-530 GCF_001483705.2 Eufriesea mexicana
TCAGGCCAGGTCAGGCAAGGTCAGGTCAAGTTAGATTAGGTCATGTCGGGTCAGGTCATGCCAAGTCAGGTCAGGTCAGGTTAGGCCTGGTCAGGTCAGGTCAGTCAGGTCAGGTCAGGTCAGCTCAGGTCATGTCAGGTCAGGTCAGCTCAGGTCATGTCAGGTCAGGTCAGCTCAGGTCATGTCAGGTCAGGTCAGCTCAGGTCATGTCAGGTCAGGTCAGCTCAGGTCATGTCAGGTCAGGTCAGCTCAGGTCATGTCAGGTCAGGTCAGCTCAGGTCATGTCAGGTCAGGTCAGCTCAGGTCATGTCAGGTCAGGTCAGCTCAGGTCATGTCAGGTCAGGTCAGATCAGTCAGGTCAGGTCACGTCAGGAGAGTTCAGGTCATTCCAGGCCTGGCCAGGCATGGTCATATATGGTCAGGTCTGGTCAGGTCAGGTCAGGCTTGGACGGGTCTGGTCAGGTCAGGTCAGGTCAGCTCAGGTCATGTCAGGTCAGGTCAGTGAAATGACGTCAGTTCAGGTCAGTTCA
>NW_016930361.1:0-918 GCF_001483705.2 Eufriesea mexicana
TATTCTGCTTGTCTTTGTGGATGCCAGCACCATTTTTCTCGGCGCCTTTATCTGAGTTATGTCACATATGATTATGTTATATCTGGCTAGGTTATGAAATGATATCTTTGTCTTTTACGCTGAACACTGCAATTCGGTGTATTCCTGCGCTCCACGTTTCTCTACAATGCTCTGCTATACTCTCCGTAGGCCAGCAATATTGGCCGCCGCAAGTTCGGTTGCGTTATATTGCGTCTGGTTAGGATAGGTTATGCTTCGTTCGGTTAGCATAGCTTTGTCTTTTGAGCTACACACTGCTATTGTGTGGACTTCTGCGCTCTGCCGTGCGCTATCGCCGTCCGCTTGTCTCTGTGGACGCCAGGAGTACTGCTCTCGGCTCGTTAGGCTTAGTTGTGTTACGCTTGTTTATGCCTCGTCTTGTCAGGTTAGGTCAGGATCGCTTTGCCTTTTGTGCTATACACTGCTAGATGGCCGATTTCAACGGTCTACAGTGCTCTGCTGTACTGCGCTTGGCTCACGTGCTGCCAGGAATAGCGGACGTGGCACATCAGGTAGGGATTCTGTAAGAACGCTTATATTACGCTTGGTTATGTTAGGATAGCTACGACTTTTGTGTTATACACTGCAATGCGGTGGATTTCTGCGCACTACTATGCTGCTAGTACACTCTGCTTGTCTCTGTTGAGGTCAGCAATTGATGTCCGGTTATGATAGTTGCGCTAGGCTTCGTTGGGTTGTGTTACGTGTGTCCAAACTAGGCTATGCTACTTTGACGTCTATGCCATTCACTGCTATTCGGTGGACTACTGACCTCTTCAATGCTCCACTGTACTCTACTCGACTCTGGGGGGACCTGCAGTAGGGCGCAGAAGCCCACAGAATAGCAGCGTACAGCACAGTGGATAAAGATATCCTAAC
>NW_016930362.1:0-1293 GCF_001483705.2 Eufriesea mexicana
TTCATCCATCCATCCATACATCCATAAATATATACATCCATACATACATACATCCGTATCGTAAATACATTCGTACAACCATACATACATGCATCCACACATCCATCCATCCATATGTCCACCCATCCATACATCCATCGATCCATACATCCACACAACAGTCCATCCATCCACCCATCCATACGTCCATACATACATCAATACATATATCCATACATACACAGGTCCATTCGTCCATACATACATCCATACACACATCCTTCCATACATCCATCCATCCACACATCCACCCACACATACGTCCATCGGTCCATACACATATCCACCCATACATCCATCCACCAATCCATCCATCCATCTTTCATGTATACATACATCAATACATCCATCCATCCGTCCATAAATCCATACATATCCATCCACCTAAACAGCCAGCCATCCGCACATACATAATTCCATACATCCATCTATCCATACATCCACCCATCCATACATCCACCAATCCATACATCCATAAACCCATACATCCATGCAACAATCCATACATATATACATTTGCAAATCCATACATCCGTTTCATCCATACATTCGTTCATGCATACATACATACATCCATACATCCACCGATCCATACATCCATCGATCCATGCACCCATTCAACAATCCACCCATCCACCCATCCATACTTCCATACATACATCAATACATATGTCCATACAAACCTTCATACATACATCCATACAACCATACATACATGAATCCATACATCTGTACATCAAAACATCCATCAATACATATATCCTGCCAACTACACATCCGTCCAACCATACATCCATCCATCCATACACCCAAAAATCCATACATCCATACATCCATACATCCTTACATATATACATCCGTACATCCATTCATCCGTAAGTCCATACATTCGTACGTCCATACATACATACAACCATAAATCCATCCATCCATACATCCATACATCAACACATCCATAAATCCATCCACCCATACATCCATCCAACCATACACACATCCATACATCCACCCATACATACAACCATACATCGATCCATCCATACATCCGTCCATTCATTCGTCCATCCATCCATACATCCATACATATATACATCCATACATCCATACATCAGTATCATCCACACATTCGTACATACATACATACATACATACATACACCCATTCACATATACATCCACCCATTCATACATACGGCGATCCATACATCCATACAACAATCCAACCATCCACCTATCCATACATCCATACATACAT
>NW_016930363.1:0-210 GCF_001483705.2 Eufriesea mexicana
AACCATTGCAATGCTACAGAATCTTGCAGGAAAATTCAATTTTTTTGATATTTTCGACTAATACCGTGATGAGCCGACTTCCTTGTATAAGTAAGGAGGGAAGATCACTTTGTCCTGCTATAGCCACAGCAATGCTGCAGAATCGGGCTGGATAGTTCAATTTTATTGACAGTTTCGACTAATATCGTGGAGAGCTAGCTTCCTTGCATA
>NW_016930364.1:0-808 GCF_001483705.2 Eufriesea mexicana
GATATCCATCGATTAGCATCGTACAGCACAATAGTCAAAGCTACTCTGCCATAACATAGCCAAGCGAAACGTAACCAAACATGACGTAACACAACCTAACGTGCCGAGACCGCCGTTGCTGGTTTCCCAGAGCCAATCATGGCGCATTAGTGAAATCAATTGCGCAGGAAGCTGCTGCATTGCAGTGAACAGCCCAAAAGTCAAAGATATCCAAACCTGGCCTAATCTAACGTAAACTGACCAAATGAGACGGGACCACTGCTGCTGGCTACCCCAGAGCCAAGCAGAACATACTAGCGCACAGTAGAGCGTAGAATGCCGCGGAACAGCAGTGTACAACACAAAAATCAAAGCCATCCTATCTTAATGTAACCAATCCTATCGTAACCAAGCGAAACCTAATCCAAACTACCGTGGGCAGACCACCGTTGCAGGCATCCACAGAGTCAAGCAGAATATACTAGTGAACACCAGAGGGCAGAAATCCCCCGAATAGCAGTGTATGGCTCGAAAGCTACCGCCATGCTTACCGAACGTAGCATAACGTAATCAAACCAAACGTAACCTGACGCAGCCCGACGTGCCAATACCACTATTTCTGGCCTCACCAGAGCCAAGCAGAATATGCTACAGCACAGCAGATCGCAGAAATCCGCCTATTAGCAGCGTACAGGACAAAAGTCATAGCTATCCTGCCCCAACCTAGCCAAACGTAACGTAACCAAACATAACAAAACTTAATCTAACGTGCTGAGACGTCTATTGCTGCCCTCCACAGAGCAATGCGGAACATATGCGAGGGGAGCAA
>NW_016930365.1:0-2013 GCF_001483705.2 Eufriesea mexicana
ATGACAATAAAATTGAATTTGCCAGCCAGATTCTATATCACTGCAACGGGTATAGCGCAAAAAAAGAATCTTTCCTCTTTATTTATGCAAGGAGCTCAGCTCACCACAATATTATCTGAAAATGTAAGTAAAAATGAATGTTCGAGACAGGCTCTATAGCATTACAATGGTTATAGCAAGTCAATAGAATCTTTCCTCCTTATTTATGCAAGAAAGTTAGCTCACCACAATATTATCCGACAATGTCAATAAAATTGCGTTTTCCAGCCAGATTCTATTGCATTGCTATGGCTGTAGCACGCCAATGGAATTTTTCCTCTTTATTTACGCAAGAAAGTTAGCACACCACGGCAATGGTCGCATATGTGAATAAAATTGAAATTTCCAGACAGATTCTATAGCATTGCAATTGCAATATCACGCCAATAGGATCTTTCCTCCTTATTTATGGAAGAAAGCAAGGTCACCACGATATTATCCGAAAATGCCAATAAACTTGACTGTTCCAGACAGGTTCTATAGCATTACAATGGCTATTGCAGGTCAATAGTGTCTTTCTACCTTATTTATGGAAGATAGTTAGCTCACCACAGTATTAGCCGAAAATGTCAATAAAATTGAATTTTCCAGACAGATTATGTTGCACTGCAGGGCTATGGCACGCGAATGGAATTTTTCCTCCTTATTTCCGCAAGAAAGTTAGCACACCACGACAATAGTCGTATATGCGAATGAAATTGAAATTTCCAGACCGGTTCTTTAGCATTACAACGGCTATAGCACGCCAATAGAATCTTTCCTCCTTATTTATGCAGGATAGTTAGCTCATGGAGCTGTGCTCACCACAATATTATCCGAAAATGTCAATAAAATTGCGTTTTCCAGCCAGATTCTATTGCATTGCTGTGGCTGTTGCACGCCAATGGAATTTTGCCTCCTTATTTACGCAAGAAAGCTACCTCACTACGACAATAGCCGTATATGTGAATAAAATTGTAATTTCCAGAGTGATTCTATAGCATTGCAATGGCTATTGCACGCCAATAGAATCTTCCCTCCATTTCTATGCAACGAAAATAGCGCACCACGATATTATTCGAAAATGTCAATAAAATTGAATTTTCCGGGCAGACTCTATTGCACTGCAATGGCAATAGCTCGTCAATAGAATATTTCCTGCTTATTTATCCAAGGAGCTTAGCTCACCGCGATATTGTCCGAAAATGTCAATAAAATTGAATTTTCCAGCCAGATTATGTATCATTACAATGGCTATAGCACACCAATGGAATCTTTCCTTCTTATTTATGTAAGAAAGTTAGCTCACCCCGAAGTTTGTCGAACTTGTCAATAATATTATATTTTCCAGCCAGATTCTGTTGCACGGCAGGTCTATAGCACGCGAATGGAATATTTTCTCCTTATTTACGCGAGGAAGTTAGCTCACCCCAATATTAGCCGAAAATGTCAATAAAATTGTATTTTCCAGGCAGATTCTATAGATATAGCTCTGCATCGGGTATAGCACCCAAATAGCATCTATCCGCCTTGTTTGTGCAAAGAAGGTATCTCACCGCGATACTAGTCGAAAATGTGAGTAAAATTGAATTTCCCATGCAGATTCTATAGCATTTCAATGGCTATTGCACGCCAATAGAATCTTCTCTCCATATCTATGCGACGAAGATTGCGCACCACGATAATATTCGAAAATGTCAATAAAATTGAATTTTCCGGCCAGACTCTGCTGCCCTGCAATGGCCATAGCTTGCCAATAGAATATTCCCTCCTTATTTATGCAAGGAGCTTAGCTCACAACAATATTATCCGAAAATGTCAATAAATTTGCGTTTTCCATCCAGAATCTATTGCATTGCAATGGCCATAGCACGACAATTATTTAAGCAAGAAAGTTACCTGACACCGATGTTATTCGAAAATGTCAATAATATTGATTTTTCCAGCCAGATTCTATAGCACTGCAACGGGTATAGCGCGAAAATAGAATATTTC
>NW_016930366.1:0-1214 GCF_001483705.2 Eufriesea mexicana
TATGAATATGTGGATGTATGGTTGGATCTACGTATGGTTGGATAGTTGTATGGATGGATGTATTGGTGGATGTATGTGGGGATGTATGGATGGAAGTATGGATGCATGTATGAATGTATGTATGTATGGATGTATGTATGGAATGTTGTATGTATGTATGGGTGGGTGACTGCATGAATGAGCGGATGTATGGATGGATCGTCGTATGGATAGATGGATGTATTGATGGATGTATGTGTGGTTGTATGGATGGATTTATGGACGGATGTATGGATGCATGTAGGAATGGTTGTGTGAATGGTTGTATTTATGGATATATGTAATGGACGTGCGTATGGATGTATCTATGGAAATATGTATGGATGTACGGATGGATGTATGGATGGATGGATGTATGGATGGACAGATGTATGCTTGTATCGACGTATGTATGTATGGGTGAGTGAATGGACTTACGTATGGTTGTATGTAGGGATATATGTGTGTATGTATGGATGGATAGGTGACTGGATGTACGGATGTATGGATGTACGAATGTGGTTATGTACGGATGTATGGATGTATGGAAGTTTGGGTGAATGAGTGGATGGGTGGATGGATGGATGTATCTATAGATGTATGGATGTATGGGTGTATGGATGTATGGATGTATGGATTTGTGGATGTATGGATGTATGGATGTATGGGTGTATTGATGCATGATGTTATGGATGCATGGATGTATGTATGTATGGATGAATGGTCAGATGGACGCATGGATGGATGGGTGGGTGAATGGACGGATGGGTGGCTGGACGGATAACTGGGTGGACGCCCGGACGGTTGGTTAGGTGGAATGATGGATGGATGAATGGGTGGATGGATGTATGGACGGAAGTATGTACATTTGTATTTATGAACGGATTTATGTATGGATGTATGGATGCGTGTATGTATGGTTCTATGTACGGATGCATATATGGTTGTATGTGTGGCTGTATGTATGGATGCATGGATGGTTATTTGAATGGATGTATGCATGTGTGTAAGGGTGTGTGTAAGGATGTATGTATGGATCGATGGATGTATGGACAGGTGGATGTATGAATGGATGGATTTGCGGATGGATGGATGTGTGGATGTATGGATGTATGTATGGTTGTATTTATGGTTGTATGTATGGATGAATGTATGGATGTATGCACGGATGTATGTGTGGATGTTTGTATGGATGG
>NW_016930367.1:0-5551 GCF_001483705.2 Eufriesea mexicana
CTTGTCTCTGTGGAGGGCAGGAATAGTGATCTCGGCACGTTAGTGTGAGTTATGTTACGTTTGTCTACGTTACGTTTGGCTGGGTTAGGGTATGGTAGCTTTGGCTTTTGCGCTATGTACTAGTGTTCGGTGTATTTCTTCCCTCTACATTGCTCCACAATATTCTTCCCGACACTGGGGAGGACAGAAATAGTGTCCTCGGCACGTTAAGATGAGTTACGTTACGTTTGGTTAGGTTATGTTAGCTTGGTATATGTTTGGACAGCTTTGAAATATTCTTGTGCACACTGCCATACTATGTACTCCTGCGCCCTGCTCTCCCCTGATATTTTCAGCTTGGGTGCGTGGAGGTCAGCAATAGTGGCCTAGGCACGTTAGGTTGTGTTAGGTTACGTTCGGTTAGGTTAGGTTTATGATTGTGATATCTTTGTCTTTCATGCTGTACAATGCAATGCGGTGGATTTCTGCTCTCCACAGTGCCCTAGTGGGTTCTGTTTGGATCCGGGGAGGACAGCAATTCTGGTCTCGGCACGTTAGGTTATGCTATGTTACGTTTGGTCAGATTACGTTTGCTTGGGCTAGGTTAGGATATCTTTGGCTCTTGTGCTATACATTTCCATTAGGTGGATTTCTGCGATCTACTGTGCTTTTATATGTTCTACCGGGATGAGCGGATATCCGCAATAGGGGTCTCGGCACGTTATGCTGAGTCATGCTGCGTTTGGTTATGTGAGTGTAGGTCAAGTTAAGGTAGGATATGTTTGACTTTTGTACTTTAAACTGCTGTGCGGTGGAATTCTGCGGTCTACTATGCTGTAATATATTCTGCTTGCCTTTGAGATGTCCAGCGATGGTGGTCCTGGCACGAATGGTTGAGTCATGCTTTGTTTAGATATGTTAGAATTGGTTAGGTTTGGTTGGGATATCTTTGACTTCTGTCCGTTGCCCTGCTATGCGGCGGATTTCTGCGCACTAATGTTCTCTGGTATATCCTGATGTGCTCTGGGATGTCAGAAGAAGTGGTCTAGGCACGCTAGGTGTAGTTAGGTTACTCTTGGATTTGCTATGCTTCGTCAGGTTAGGTCAGCATAGCCCTGACTTTTGCGCCACACACAGCTATTAGTGGATCCCAGAGCTCTACATTGCTGTACTATACCCTGCTCGACTTTGGGGAGGCCAGCAATTGTGTTCTGGGCAAGTTACGTTTAGTCAAGCTACATTCGGTTGGTTTAAGTTCGGATAGGTTACGTTGGGATACCTTTGACTTTTCTGCTACACACTGCATTGCGGACTTCTGCGCTCTACTGTACTCTAGTGTGTTCTCCTTGGCACTGGAGAAGCAAGAAATAGTGGCCTCGGCGCGTTAGGTTGGGTTAAGCAACGTTCTTTTACGTTACGTCTGGCTAAGTTAGGACTGGGGTACCTTCGACTATTGTGTTATGCACTGCGACTCTATGAACTTCTGCGCTCTACTCTCCTCTAACATGTTATGCTTTTCTCTGAGGAGGGCAGCAATAGTAGTCTCGGTACGTTAGGTGCAGTTGGGTTACGTTTGGCTGCGTTACGTTTGGTTAGGTTTGGTGAGGATAGCTTTGACTTTTGTGGTACAGACTGATATTCGTTCGATATCTGCGCTCCGCATTGCTCTACTATCCTCTGCTTGCCTCTCACGAGGCCAGCGGTAGTGCTCTCGGCACGTTAGGCTGAGTTAGGCTACGTTCGGTTAGGTTACGTTAGCATGGGTTAAGCTTGGATAGCTCTGCCTTCCGAGGTGTACCATAATATCAGGAGTATTTCTACGCTCTACTGTCCTCTACTATATTCTGCTTGGTCCTGAGGAGTCCAGCAACTGTGGTCCCCGCACGTTACGTTGAGTTGTGCCATGTTTGGTTAGGTTCTGTTGGTTCGGGTTATGTTTGGGTAGCTTAGAACTTTCTGATGTACACGGCGATTCTACGGATTACTGCGCCCTACTGTCCGCGCATATGTTCTGCATGTCTCTGGGCAGGGCAGCAACCGTGGTCTCGTTGCGTTGTATTGAATTAGGCCACGTTTGGTTCTTTTGCGTTTGGTTAGGTTGGGACAGGATAGTTTTGTCTTTTGCGCTATACACAGCTACTCGGTGGATTTCTGCACCCTACTGGGCTCTAATATGCTCTGCCTGGCTCTGATGAGTCCAGCAATTGTGGTCTCTGAAAGTTAGGCTGAGTTATACTATGTTTAGCTGGTTTATGCTAGTATGGGTAAGGCTTGGACATTTTTATCTTTCGCGATTCGCATTGCTATGCTGTGGATTTCTGCGCTCTGCTGTGCTCTACTATAATCTGCTCGTCTCTGGGTAGGCCAACAACAGTGGTCGTGGCGTGATACGTTTGGATAAGGTACGTTTGGATGGGTCAGGAGAGTATAGCATTTACTTTTGTGATATACACCGCCTCCCGGTGGATTTGTGCGATCTACATTGCTCTTCTATACCACGCTCGTCCTTGGAGAGGCCACAAATAGCGGGCGTGGCACGTTTTTTTGAGTTAGGTTACGTTTGGCTTGGTTATGGGTGCCTAAGTTAGGTTGAGTTACTCTTCGTTTGGCTAGTTTAGGTTATGTGTGGTTATGTTATGATATCATTCCTTATTGTGCTTTGCACTTCAGTGCGGCCTATTTCTGCGCTTTTCTCTGCTCTAGAATATTCTGCTTTGCTCTGGGAAGGCCAGCAATGGCGGTCTCGGCGCGTTATTTTGATACAAGCTACGTTTAGCTAGGTTAGGTTAGGACAGGTTAGGATATGATACCTACGACCTTTGTGTTTTTCACAGCAATGCGCTTGATTTCTTAGATTTTCTTAGCACTGCTGTGCTCCAATACATTCCGCTTGTCTCTAGGGCGGCCAGCAATTCCGGCCTCGTCACGCGCGAATGAGTTAGGTTACGTTTGGTTACGTTACGATTGAGGGAGGGGCAAGCTTTGACCCCTGTGCTGTACACTGCTTTTCGGCGGATTACTACCATCCACATTTCTCTACTATACTCTACTCGACTCTGGGGTGGCCAGTAATAGAGGTCCCTGCACGTTAGTTTGATTTATGCTACACTTGGTTATGTTACGCATGGGTAGGGTGGGAGTGGATACCATTGAATTTTGTGCTGTATACATCTATTCGGTGGACTTCTTCGCTACACTGTGCCCTATTATGATCTGCTTGGCTCTGGGGATGCCAGTAATGGTGGTCTCGTGATATCATGTTAGTTAGGATACGTTTAGCTACGTTATGTTAGCCCTTGTTAGGATTGGCTTGCTTAGCCTTTTCTGCTGCACACAGCGATTCCACGGATTCCTGCAATCTACCCTTCTCTAATACGGTCTGCTTGACTTTGTGGAGGGCAGCGATACTGGACGCGGCTCCTTAGGTTGTGTTAGATTACGCATAGATAGGATAGGTTGCGTTGGGTTTGGTTAGGATATCTGACTTTTGTGCACAATACTGATATTCTGTGGGCTTCTGTGCTCTACTGTGCTGTATTATATTCCGCTGGACTATGGGGACGCCAGCAATAGTGGTCGCGGTCCGTTAGTTTGAGTTAGGCTACGTTTGATTTTGTTACGTTTGGTCAGCTTGTGAAAGCGTAGATTTGACTTTTGTGCTATACACTGATATGCGGTGGATTCCTGCCCTCTACATGGCTCTGCTATGCTCTGCTCGACAGTGGGAGGGCGGGAAATAGTGGCTGCGGCTCGATACGTTGTTTTATATTACGATTGGTTAGATTGGGTTAGGCTACGTTTGGTTAGTGTAGCTTCTACTTTCGGGCTGTACACTCTTAATTGGTGTATTCCTGTGTTCTATCTTGTTCTACTACATTCTGCTTGGCTCTGTGGAGGCCAGGATGAGTGGTCGCGGCACGTTGCGTAGAGATTTGCTAGGCTCGGTTAGGTTTGGTTAGGACAGGTTAGGATATGATACCTACGACTTTTATGTTTTTCACAGCAATGCGCTTGATTTCTTCGCACTACTGTGCTCTATTACATTCTGCTTGTCTCTGTGGAGGCCAGCAGCAGTGGTCTCGCTATATCAGGTTGAGCTAGGCTAAGATTGGGTATGTCACGTTTGGCTAGGTTAGAATAAGCCACTCTGACTTTTGTGCTTTACAGTGCTCTTCGGCGGACTTCTGTTATCTGAAGTGCTCTACTACTTTCTACTTTGCTCTGGGGATGCCAGGAGCAGTGGTCGTGGCGGCACGTCATTGGGATATGCGGTGTACGGTTAGGATGTATCATGTCAGGTTAGGCTAGGGTATCTACGAGCATTGCGCAATTCACTGCAATGCTGTACACACCTGCGCTCTAATGTGCTCTAGTGCTTTCTGCCTGTCTCTGTCGGGACCAGCAATAGTGTTCTCTTAATGTTCGGTAGCCTTTTGCTACGTTTGGATGGCTTACGTTTGGCTTGGTTCAGATAGGCTGCTTTGAATTATGTGCCATTCACAGCTATTCGGTTGGTTTCTTCTCTCTAATGTTCCCTAATATGCCCTGCTTCGCTCTGGAGTGGCCAGAAATATTGGCCTCGTCACGTCATGCTAAGTTACACTACGTTTGGATGGATCAGGTAAGGTAAGGTTAGGTCAGGTTATGTCTGACTTTTGTTCTATTCACTGCAATGCGGTGGGATTATGCGCACTAATGTGCTCTAGTACATTCTGATTGTCCTTGTGGAGGCAAGCAATAGTGGTCTCGTCATGTTACGTTAAGTTAGGTTGCGTTTCGTTGGATTAGGTTTGGTTAAGATCGGTCAGGTTAACTAAGACTTTCGTGCTATACACTTCCATTCGGTGTATTTCTGCGCTGCACTGCGCTCTTCTGTATTATGCTTAGAACTGGGAATGCAAACAACAGTGGCCGAGGCACGCTACGTTGAGATGGCCTACGTTTGGTTAGGTTAAGTTAGCTTGTGTTATGTCCGGATTGGTTTGACTTTCGTGCTATACACTGCGAATATATGGATTTCTGCGATCTAGTGCCCGCTAGTAAGTTCTGATCGACTCTGTGGAGGCCAGCAATTGTGGCCGGGGCACGTTAAATTGAGTTATGTTACGTTTGGTTAAGATAGGTTTTGTCAAGCTCAGCCTGGTTATCTGTGACTTTCGTGCTGTACACTGCTATTCGGAGGATTTCTGCGAACGAATATGATATGCTATGTCCTGTGGAGGCCGGCAATGGTGGTCGCGGCACGTTATATTAGCTTAGGCTACGTTTGATTAGGTAACGTTAGGCAAAGTTTGGTGAGGATACCTTTGACTTTCGTGTTTTACACTGTTACCAGGTGGATTTCAGTGATCGACCGTTCTCTAATACATTCTGCTGGGCTCTGGGATGTCAGGCGCTGTGATCGCGGCAAGTTGCTTTGAACTATGCTACGCTTGCTTGCGTTAGGTTTGTTCAGTTTAGGTTGGGGTAGCTGCGGCCTTTGTGCCATTCACTTGAATGCGGTGGATTTCGCGCTCTAATGTGCACTTGTACATTCTGCATGTCCCTGTAGGGGCCAGCAATAGTGGTCTCG
>NW_016930368.1:0-1062 GCF_001483705.2 Eufriesea mexicana
AAATGAGGGGGAAAGATTCTACTGGCGTGATATAGCCAATGCAATGCAACAGAATCTGACTGGCATGATCAATTTTGTTGACATATTCGCATAATATCATGGTGAGCAAACTTTCTCGCACGAGTAAGTAGGAAACATACTATTGGCTTGCTATATCCATTCAATGCAATAGAGACTGACTGGATATACTAATTTTATTGACATTTCCGACTAATATCGTTGTGAGCATGCTTTCTTGCATGAATAAGGAGGAACGAAGCTTTTGGCGAGTTGTAGCCATTGCAATGCTATAGAATATGAATGGAATGTTGAATTTTATTTACATTTTCGACTAATATCGCGGTGAACAAACTTCCTCGCATAAATAAGGTGGATAGATTCCATTGGCGTGCTATAGCCATTGATATGCAATAGAGTCTGACTGGAAAGATCAATTTCATATACATTTTCGACTAATATCGTGGTGAACAAACTACCTCGCATAAGTAAGGCAGATAAATTCTATTGGCGTGATATAGACAATGCATTGCTATAGAATCTGACTGGAAAGTTCAATTTTGTTGACATTTTCGAATCATATCATTGTGAGCAAACTTTCTTGCATGAATAAGTAGGAAAGATACTATTGGCTTGCTATAAGCATTGCAATGCAATAGAGACTGCCTGGATATACCAATTTCATTGACATTTTCGCCTGTTATCGCTGTGTGCAAGGTTTCTTGCATAAATAAGGAGGAATGTTCCTTTTGGCGTGCTCTGGCATTTGCAATGCTATAGAATCTGAATGGAGTGTTGAATTTCATTAACATTTCCGACTAATATCGCGGTGAACAAACTTCCTCGCATAAATAAAGAGGATAGCTTCTATTGGCGTGCTATAGCCATTGATATGCAATAGAGTCTGACTGGAAAGGTCAATTTTACATACATTTTCGACTAATATCGTGGTGAACAAACTTCCTCGCATATGTAAGGCGGATAAACTCTAGTGGCGTGACGTAGACAATGCATTGCTATAGGATCTGACTGGAAAGTTCAATTTTGTTGACATTTTCGAATCAT
>NW_016930369.1:0-982 GCF_001483705.2 Eufriesea mexicana
TCGTTTGAGCAAGCTTTTCTGCATAAATAATGTGGATGGATTCTATTGGTTTGCTATAGCCATTGCATTGCTATAGAATCAGACGGGAACGTTCAATTTTATTGACATTTTCGACTAATATCGTGGTGAGAAAGCTTTTCTGTTTAAATTCGATGGAAAGATTCTAAAGGTTTGATATAGCCATTGCATTGCAATAGAATCTGACGGAAAAGTTCAATTTTATTGACTTTTTCGACTAATGTCGTGGTGAGCATGGTTTTCCGCATAAACAAGAAGGAATGACCTTATTGGTTTGTTATAGTCAATGCATTGCTTTAGAATCTGGCTGAAAAGCTCTATTTTAATGAAATCTCCGAGTAATATAGTTGTGAGCAAGCTTTTCTGCATATAAAAGCCGTAAACAATATATTGGTTTGTTATAACCATTGCAGTGCAATAGAGTCCGACTGAAAAGTTCAATTTTATTATCATTTTCGGCAAATATCGCCATGAGCAAATTTTCTGCACAAATAAGAGGGAAAGATTCCATTCCTTTGCCATAGACATTGCATTGCAATAGAATCTGTCCGAAAGGTTCAATTCCTTTGACGTTTTCGACTAATACAGTGGTGTGCAAGTTTTTCTGCATGAATAAGGAGGGTAGATCCTATTGGTTTGCTGTATCCATTCCATTGCAATCGAATCTGGCTGAAAAGCTCTATTTTAATGAAATCTCCGAGTAACATCGTTTCGAGCAAGCTTTTCTACTTATACAAACCGTAAACAATATATCGGTTTGTTATAAACATAGCAAAGCAATAGAATCTGACTGAAAAGTACAATTTTATTGTCATTTTCGGCTGATATCGCTGTGAGCAAGATTTTCGACATAAATAAGGAGAAAAGTTTATATTGGTTTGGAACAGCCATTGAATTACATTAGAATCTATCTGGAAAGTTCTATCATAATGACACTTTCGACTAATATCGCGGTGAGAAGACA
>NW_016930370.1:0-956 GCF_001483705.2 Eufriesea mexicana
TTGTGAACTTTTATAATTTTGATGCAAAGCTGGAACTTCAGGCTACATTCTTATATAACATTCATAAAGAATTTAGCTCTAAATTGTTAGTTATTAATTTTTGCTTTATGGCGTCTATGATTTAGTAACGGCGACCAACACGACCTTCCGTGAGAATATTTATTACTAAACGAAACTAGAAGCAAAATGTGATCAAAAGTTATATGAGAAGATTCGCAAGGACATTGTCTTTCTAACGAGTGCATAAAGTTTCATAAATTAATTGCGTAAAGGATAGTAATTAATGAAAAAATTAATGAAAAATCAATGGCGTCTTCGACAATCTTCGACAATAATTCAAACATTTCGTAGAATAATTATTAATAATTAATTAGTTAGGGACAAATTTATATCGAAAAATATATTGGAAAGTTCTTAAAGGATCTGGCTTTACGATGCAATTATAAAAGTTCATAAATTAATCACAGATATTGAGTAATTAGTGAATCTTCCACTGCCGATTTGATTTATTAAAATATATTCGGAGTACATAACCAAAGTTAGTAAACTAACATCACTCTACACTTACAGATGGCTCTGATGTCACTCGAATAGTTTACTAACTGTGGTTATGTGCTTCGAATATATTTTAATAAATCAAATCATAAAGTTTCCTACATTCTTTAATAAATTCAGCCCAAGCAGCGGTTTTAATTAGACAATCAGCATTCATTTCTTTACCTGGCAGACGACAACTATGCAAAGGTACGCCTTTACAACGCAATTACAAAATTTCATAAATTAATCACAGAAATTGAGCAATTTGTTAATTTTTCTACAAGTGAACAAAAGAGTGCATGGGGAATGAGAAAACATTGCAAACAAACGGCGGAAGCATTCTTGTGTCCATGCAGGTGTGCCTGCGTCACGAAAAGAATGTAAGTATTTGTATCAACATAACCTTTAGTTGTAATTAA
>NW_016930371.1:0-305 GCF_001483705.2 Eufriesea mexicana
TCTAAGCTATGCTGACCTAACCCGACCGAGCCTGGCACAGCCAAACGTAACCTAACGCAATCTGACGTGCCGCGAACACTATTGCTGCCACCCCCATGAGACAACCACGATATAGTAGAGAACCGTGGAGCACAGAAATGAGCAGAATAGGAGCGTATAGCACAATCGTCGAAGTTATTCTAACAAAAATTGTCCTAACCTCACCTAACCGAACGTAGCACGTGTGAGCATATCTTGCCGCGAACGACTCGGATGGCCTCCCCAAAATCGAGCAAAATAGCGCTGAGCACAGTAGGGCGTAGTTG
>NW_016930372.1:0-623 GCF_001483705.2 Eufriesea mexicana
TTAGTTCGAGTATGATTACGTTTGGTTAGGCTAGGTTAAGTTGGGTTGAGCTGGTATACCTTTCACGTACGCGCTACCCACTTCTGTTCCATGCACTTCTGCGCCCTACTGTGCGCTATCTCACTCCGCTTGCATCCGCGGACTTCAGGAATAGTGGTCGCAGCACGTTAGGTTGTGCTGGGTTACTCTTGATTGGGCTATGTTATGCCAGATTTGGTCAGTATAGCTTTGACTTTCGTGTTATACACTGTCATTCGGAGGAATCCTGCCCTCTACTGTGCTCTACACTAATCTGCTTGGCCGTGGGGAGGCCAGCAAATGTAGCCGCGGCCCGTTATGTCGAGTTTCTCTACGCCACGGTATGGGCAGGGTTTGGCTGTCCTTATCTCTTCAGCTGTGCACGATGGTTCTAAGGATTTCCGCGCACTACTCTCCTCTAACATGTTCTGCTTTCTCCGGGGAGGCCAGAAATAGTGCACGCTGAGTTAGGTTGCGTTTGCTTTGTTCCTGTTGGCATGGGTTAACCTTGGATTTCTATGACCTTTCTGCTTTACACTGCGTTTCAGTGGATTTCTCCTCCCTACTATGCTCGAATGTATTCCGCATGCCTCTGTGGAGGCCTG
>NW_016930373.1:0-7702 GCF_001483705.2 Eufriesea mexicana
CATGCGTGAAATGAAGCAGTGTAAGTGCAGTTCGTGTAATACTATCGCACAGTCCCCAACCGTGCACTGTAGTAGATTCTAGATCTTGATTGTGCAGTAATATATTTGAACATATTCACTCTAGATAGGCAGCTTGTTAACAGTTTTTCCAATTTTTCTTTAATCTTGAAGTTCAATTGCGAAGTAGCTGCGTATTATTGCTTATACATTCTAAACTTCGATTGTGGATTAAGATATTTCATTACTCCTGCATAGAATAGATTGTTCTCCAATCAGTACGGCAATTATTTTACGATTGAAGGTGCATATATGAAATAAAGTGACGGAAAAGCAAGCTCCTGCGACTACGTGTTACACAGTTTAATTTTCTCGCTTATATTACTGCAATTAGGATTTTCGGTTAGGTTCTTTTTACATACCAGTGTAGAGTGGAATTTTCTCCAACGGGATTGATTATTTTTTTTGCGTTTCGAGTATGCCCTTTCGATAAATAGTGCCGAAAGTGTCGGTGGCTTTAAGATCGCGCTGCGCAGTTTACTTTTTTGGCTTATATTTCCAAAATTAGGGTTTTGACTCCGGCTTTTTTTTTATTTATCAGCGTAGAGTGAATATTTCCTTAACGGGATTGGATACTTTTTTTGCGTTTCGAGCATGCGTTTTCCAAAAATAGTGCCGAAAGAATGAGTGAGTGACAGGTCGTGCTGCGCAGTTTACTTTTTTGGCTTATATTTGAAAAATTAGGCTTTTGACTCCGGTTTTTTTTATTTATCAGCGCAGAGTTAATTTTTCTTTAACGGGGTTGATTACTTTTTTTCGCTTTTGTGCATGCGTTTTCCTAAAATAGTGCCGAATGTGTGAGTGAGTGGCAGGGCGTGCTGCGCAGTTTACTTTTTTCGCTTATATTTGAAAAATTAGGCTTTTGACTCCGGTTTTTTTTATTTATCAGCGCAGAGTTAATTTTTCTTTAACGGGATTGATTACTTTTTTTCGCTTTTGTGCGTGCGTTTTCCTAAAATAGTGCCGAAAGTGTCAGTGGCCCTCAGATCGTGCTGCGCAGTTTACTTTTTTGGCTTATATTTGAGAAATTAGGCTTTTGACTGCGGTTTTTTTTATTTATCAGCGCAGAGTGAATTTTTCTTTAACGTGATTGGATACTTTTTTTGCGTTTCGAGCGTGCATTTTCGAGAAATAGTGCCGAAAGTGTCAGTGGCTCTCAGATCGTGCTGCGCAGTTTACTTTTTTGGCTTATATTTGAAAAATTAGGCTTTTGACTCCGGTTTTTTTTATTTATCAGCGCAGAGTTAATTTTTCTTTAACAAACATAACCTTTAGTTGTAATTAAATAGCGTAACTTATGAGCCATTGTTTGCCCACCTTTCATTAGTGATAGCAGAGCTTGGTTGTGAAAAGACAATATTCTGTTGAAATAAACAGGCATGTGCAGCAATAGAAAAATATTGGACTCATGGAATATCATCTGCGTGGATGCCAAGAATTATATTTTATAGCAAGAAAAAATTGAAGCAGCAATACAAATATGTAAAGTATGATATGTCTATTGGATGCTACGTCGGCTAACCATATGACATACAAAATAGAAATCTTTGATGGTCAAATAAAGATTCAGAAAATAAAGATGGTTTAGGCAGACAAAAAGGAATACAATTAATTTAGGTGATAGCCTCTTATAACAACAAGACATGAAGAATACAGTGAGATTGAAAGGTATGTTGTATTCCTGATCTAAATAAATATTAATACCAGTGGTCAAAGTCAATGATCATCGCTAATGTGTTAAGTTCAAATAAAAGGAGTGAGAAGAGTAAACACATATTATGTCGAATCAAGAAACAGGAAAAGGGCAGCATCTATATCAACGGAGATGGATGTGTGGTATGGACATGCAACTATAAAGATCATTGAAGAGATTTGGAATGAACAAGTGGTAATAATTATGAAAGTTAAAGATAAATTGAATATAGAGTGTGAATGTTGTATTAAGGCACAAATGTGTAGAAATATAGGAACTTGGAGACTATAAAAGCAGCTGAAATAATGAGACTGTGGCACATGGAATTGATTCGGCCAATGAAAACAACGTTAAAACGAAGTAAAAGGTAAGTCTTTTCTGCTGTTGATTATTAGAAAAAAGAACCATTTGTTTGACTGATTTGTAAATGATTAAAGATTTAATACGAAATATTATTGACTAAGGATTGTTTTTATTACAGGGGACTTACAAACATGAGTAATATTTATATGCCAGAGCCAGCCACTAATTGTAAGGGTATAGTAATAAGTATTGGTTAATAATATTTCAATGGATTGCATATCTTTTTTTAAAAATTTAGCTGATACACAATATTTACTTTGTAAATTTTTGTATTAATATATTAAGTAATTTCTAGTTTGAATTACAATAAGAAATAATAAATTTGAATAACTTTGATTTTAAAAATATTTTACATTTATAAAATTAATATATTTGTTATAACAAGGTTACAATGAAAACAACTGTTGGTGATGTTGAGTTAGAATCATGGGCAAAAGAAACTCCAGAAGCATGTAGAAATTTCATACAATTATGTATGGAAGGATATTAGTTTCACACTATATTTCATAGAATTATCAAAAGATTCCTAACACAAGATGGTGATTCCACAAGTACAGGAGAAGGTGGTAAAATATATGGAGAACCATTTAAAGTGAGACTATATTTAAAAATTAAATAATTCCCTTTTTTATTCAAAAATAATTATTGGATATACATGTTTTAGGACAAATTTCATACAAGATTACGTTTTTGTCGACGAGATTTAATTGCTATGGCTAATGCTGGAAAAAATGACAATGGTTCCCAATTCTTCTTTACTCTTAGTTCTACACTAGATCTATCGTTTTTGAATTTTATCGTTTGGTGGAGAAGCAAAGGAAGATGAAGAAGAATCTGTGATATTGAATAAAAAGTTTACTGGTAAAGGCAAATCAGCTCATGATCATTTAACTGTTCCAAAATTAAGCTCACAACCAGTTGTTGAACCATCTGGACTTGCAAATAAAAAAAGGAAGGAAGACTGTAGTAACGATTGGGAAAGTGACGACAAAGTAAAAACTCGAGAAGAATCATATGTTATAAACACAAAGGAAGATAAGTTATAAACAAAGAGAAGAAACTTCTATAACTCTTATTAATTTTATAATAATGTAATTAATTACTCTATATTATTTTTGATATGTATGTATTGTCGTTAATTACTATCAGTGACCCCGTATGATCCTGATTAATTAACATATAAGAAGTGATAAGGATAGTTTAACACAGCGATGCGTGTAAGAGAATATTTCGATTTGGAAATTTTGTAATTGGTAATATTAATTTTGCATAAATTATTGAATTTATTGTTAATCACTAATTGATATTGTTAATACCAAATGACCTGAGTCATAAATTTCAAATAAAAGTAGAGAAAGTCAAGGAAATATCGACTATTATAGGGAAAAAGTAATTATTAAGGAAACCGACAAAATTCGAAAATCCTCCAACGATTTCGGCAATCAGTTGGGGGTCATATATAAAGGGCACCTCGCGACTTCTCAGGTCTTTGCCGGTTGGAGCTCAGACGGGACACTTCGGGGTTTGGACTAGGCGCTTCCGGGACTTCACCAGCGGGACCTTGGCAACCTTCTCGAGGATTAGAGGTGAGCAGCTGGCTTTGGCAGGTGCGCTTTGGTGAGTCAATTTTAATAACGACTTTTTTTTTCGGTTTTATTTCCTGGTTTTATTTTCTGGTTTCTATTCAAATATTTCGTTGTTGTTTTTAATATCTCTCATCGTTCCCCTTACTAATCAGTTCTTTTCCAGGACTAATCTACATATTTCCTTTATAGGTTTATTATGTGAATATGTTGGTTTGAACTCGAATTCATTTGTCGTTTTGACCTTTTGCTGATAACTTCTAAGACTTCGAAGAGGGGGTCGGAGGAGTGGTTGGAGGTGGCATTAGGATGTGGTGGTGGTGAGGTGGTGGATGGCCATTGTCCACTCCACCTATACATCACCCCCCATCCTTGTTTTCTTTCATAATCTTCTTCCTTTTATTTCCGGATTCTTTCATCGTTGGTTTGTCATCTCTATTTCGGTTTCATTTCATCGATAGGTTGTTTCTGTTTCATCGATGGATTGTTTCTGTCTTATCGATGGATTGATCCTTCCATTTGGTTAACCTTTACTATTCTATTCGTCTCGCTTCTATTTTCCTTCCTCCTTCCTATTTCTTTTTCTGCTTTATATTTGTACTAATATATTATGTTTTCAGGTTTTCAGGTTTTCAGGTTTCTTCTCCAGATTTAATCTGGAGGACATCGTGGGATGCGAGCGCTTAGATTTAAGTATTTATAAATAGTTAAGATAGATTACTAGGTTAAGTTAGATTACTAGGTTAAGATAGATTACTAGGTTAAGTTAGATTACTAGGTTAAGACTCATGTGAGCGTTATCTGGACAAAGGTAAGCTACCTAACTTGGAGCGAGCATATCTATTCTGTGTTCCTTCTCGTTCACCAAATAGAACGAAATTGTTCTCGCGACAACCGCGATCGTTCATAAGTACCGACTAGCCTACGCGACGTACTCCCGTGTATCCGATAATTCCATGCTCCTTAACTCATTGTCACGACGCGTCTCTGACACTCATTCCAGCCACTGTCAATCTGGCCCTGCATCGGGTTCCAGAGTGACTCTCGGGTCACTGTTTCTACTGGAGTCAATGCGAGGTTTCAGCAGCCCTGGTCGGATGCTACTAGGGTATAGGCCTGCAGTTGGTCCGGCATGTGTCTACGGTTAGACCACAGGGATGATTAAGTTCTACCCCGTGTGGCAGGGGCACGTGGTGTCTGTCTGGCTGCAAGGCCTCGCTGGACCCTCGTTGCGACTCTGGGAGTTTCACTGGTTCGGGGATTACCTTGGTTCACGTCTAAGTCATGACAAGATCGGCAATGACTGAGGTGGGCTAGGTTCGATCGGGAGGGTGCCGAGGCATGGAGTTGTCTTGTACACGGGAGTACTTCGCGTATGCTAGTCGGTCTTTTGAATAATCGCGAACTCGTTCGGGCGCGTCGCGATTGTAACTTAGTTTTTCTTTGCTCGCGTTTTTTATATTTGATTCCCCAAAGTTTTGGGAACTTAGAAATATTAGAGTCTGTTGAAATGTAGTTTATTAGCGTTGCGTTAGTAGAGTATAAATTTTAGTATACCGATCCGAGATCCTTTTTGAAAGACACGAAATATAATAAAGTGTCAGTAGCTTCACTTTAGCATCTTTCGCTCCAAGTTAGATTAGGGTATCTTTGATACAGATAGCGCCAGCAGGCTGCGCCACTAGGGCGTATGTCGGTTCTCGATGCGTAGCCACCTCCACGTGGTGAGACCTGGTAATTGGTATCGTTTTCCAAAAGGCAATCTTTGGAAAACGATACCGAGCTAAGAGCTACGCTCCAAAGTTGAAATAATAATTATAAGCTAGATGTAAGTTAGTTATAAGTTAGTTATAAATTAGTCGTAAGTTAATTATAAGTCAATTAGAGAACCTGGTTGCCAAAAGACAATGTTCGGTTAATATAAACAAGCACGTGTAACAGGAGAAAAAATTGGATTCATGGAATATCACCAGCGTAGAGCCATCAGATATCAAGAATTATATTTTATAGTTAGAAAAAATTGAAGCAGTAATAAAAATATGTAAGGTATGATATGCTATTGAATTTTAGGTTGACTAACCATATGACATACAGGATAGAAATACTTGATGATTAAATAACAATTCAGAATGGGGAGATGATTTAGGCAGACAAAAGGGAATAAAATTAATTTAGGTGATGTCCTCTTATGAGAACAGAATAAAGAGAATACAGTGAGATTGAAAGGTATGTCATATTCCTGATCTAAATAAATATTAATATGAGTGGTCAAAGTCACTGATTATTACTAATCTGTTAAGTTTCAGATTGATGGAGCTGAGGTACATAAAGAAAGGAAAGAAGTTCTAATGAAAGCAGTGAGAAGTAAAAATGTATACTACATAGAATCAAAAAACAAAAAAGAAGCAGCATATTTATCAACAGAGAAAGATGTGTGGCATTGACATGCAAATATAAAGTTCATTGAAGAGATGGAGAATGAAGAATTGGTAATAGTTGATATTGGTATTGGTAATAGTGGAAGGTAAAGATAAATTGAATATAGAGTGTGAATGTTGCTTTAAGGCAAAAATCTGTAGAAACACACATAGGAAACTATAGAAACGTCAGGAATAATGGGGCTGTGACACATGGATTTGATTGGACCAGTGAAACCAATGTCAAAAAGAGGTAAAAGGTACATCTTATCTATTGATGATTATTCGAGAGTGATTATTGGTCTTGCTCTTATAGGAAAAGTGTCAGCTGAGGAAATTAAAAGGTTGGTAACATTTGAAGAAAATTAATCTGTGAAGAAACTGAAAAGTACTTATATGCTTAGACAATAGAGGTGAGTTTGTCAGATAAGATCTTTAGGTTTGTTTAAATCAAAAGAAAATAAAACATGATTTCAATCCAGCAAGAACACTGCAGTGCAATGGGGTTGCTGAGAGGAAGAACAAATCCACCATAATTCAATGAATATTGAGAATTACTAGGGAAATTCATGTATTTGAATACTTATGTCTTGCCAGACATCTCATTTGCAGTTAGGATGTTTGTTATAATTTAACCATGATCTTAAAATCATGGACATGAATAGATTGAAGGGAATATTAAGATATTTGAGGGTGTGTATTGTCTTGAATTTGGAAAAGGAAGAGAAACCAATGAAATGTGTTGTATGGATATATAGACTGATATGTGAAGTCCTACTGGAAAAGAAGGTGAAAAAGATTGTGATATGTGAATAGATTGAATGCGATAAATGTAGAAAATTAAATCTAAGCTCCTACATAGAAAAATGTTGTTATATAGGAGATGTAGGAAAAACTAAGAACTTGCAAATTTGTTACATGCCAAATAAAGAAACAAATGCTGATTGTCTAACTAAACCACTGAATGGCCCAAATTTGTTAAAGAATGTAAAATACTTTATAAGTGTTAAGAGAATAAAAAGAAGAGAGGAGAATGTGTGATAGTAATTTGTATTGTTTTATTGTTTTATTTCTCCCACCCATCACAGCATAGGTTAGGTGAACTGTTTTATTGAAAGTACTATTTAATCAATCTTAATTTTAACAATAACATTTCACGTTTGTCATAAGTACACTTGAAACTGAATATAAACTCACCTTATTAGCAATGGAAAAATATACATTAGAAACTAATTTTCTCAAGGAGTATTGTCAATAAAGGTAATCATAATGCTCATTTATAAAATTTTGTAACTAATATATATATTATGTATTACTATATATTATAATTTTATTATTAATTTTATAATTATTTTTATTAATTTATAACGTTTTTGCTGTGGAAATTAAGCATTTATTAATTTGTCATTTTCGTAAGAGATACGTATTTGTATTTGCTTTATTGATATTAATAAATATAAGAAACGTTGTTTGATATTCTACATCGATACTTTAGCATATGGCTATTTCAAAGACGAACCTTTTTGCCGCGTGAAAAATGCACAGATTGTCTAGCGTCAGTTATCTTCAGTTCCGCGCCAAATGAACAT
>NW_016930374.1:0-259 GCF_001483705.2 Eufriesea mexicana
AATAGCGGTCTCGGCTTTTTGGGTGGGTCAGGTTACGCTCGGTTAGCTTGGGTCAGGCTAAGTCTGGTTAGGATAACTCTAACTTTTGTGCTGTACACTACTTTTCGGTGGATTCCAGCGCTCTACTGTGCTCCAGTATGTCCTGCTTGGCTCTGGGGGGCAACAACATCGGTCCGGGGAAGTTAGGTGTAGTCAGGCTATGTTTGTTCATGTTCTTTTGGCTTGGCTTAGGCTTGGATAGCTTTGACTATTCTGAAGT
>NW_016930375.1:0-218 GCF_001483705.2 Eufriesea mexicana
CATTCATCCATACAAGCATCAATACATACAACCATTCTTCCGTCCATTCACCCATCCATTCGTGCACCAACACATCGATACATCCATGCCTCCGTACATCCATATATTCTTACATACATACATCCACGCATACATACATCCGTACATCCATCCACCCATACATCCATCCATCCATACATACATCCATCCATACATCCATCCATCCATACATCCATACA
>NW_016930376.1:0-599 GCF_001483705.2 Eufriesea mexicana
ATGTAGAGCCTAGAAATCCACCGAACAGCGGTGTATAACACAAAAGCCAAAGCTACCCTGTCCCATCCGAACCAAACGTAACATAAGCGGAAGTAACGTGACACAAACCGACGTGCCACGACCGCTACTGCTGGCCTCACGAGGGCCAGGCAAGGTATAGCAGAGTAATGTAGAACGCTGAAATATTGCGAATAGCTGCACATAGCGCAAAAGTCAAAGCCATCCTAACCAAACCAAGCCAAACCTAACCTAACTAAACTTAACATAACTTAACCTAACATGCCGAAAGCAATATTGCTTTCGTCCACGGAGACAAGAAGAGTATGATAGCGCACAGAGGAGCGCAGAATTCCAAAGAATGGTAGTGCGTAGCACAAAAGTCTGAGCTACCGTAGCGTAACACAACGTAACCTACCCTGGCAGAGAGTAATCTAACATAACCTAACGTGCCGAGGACACTATCGCTTGCATCCCCAGAGCCAAGCAGTATATACTACAGCACAGTACAGTAGATCGCAGTAATCCGCCGTATTGGATTGTGTAGCTCAAGAGTCGAAGATATCCCAGCCTTACCTTTCCTAACTTTACCTAACCGAACG
>NW_016930377.1:0-543 GCF_001483705.2 Eufriesea mexicana
TATTGGCGTGCTATAGGCATTGTAGTGATACAGAATGTGGTTGGAGAATTCAAATTTATTGACCTTTTTAACTAACATCGTGGTGAGCTGACTTTCTTGCATATATAAGGAGGAAAGATTCAATTCACTTGCTATAGCCGTGGCAATGCTATAGAATCTGTCTGAAAAGTTCAATTTTGTTGACATTTTCAACTTATATCGTGGTGAGCTAGAGATAACTTCCTTGCGTAAGTACGGAGGAAAGATGCTTTTCGAGTGCTATAGCCATTGCAATGATACAGTTTGTGGCTGGAAAATACAATTTTGTTGACATTTTCGACTGATATCAAGGTGAGCTATCTTTCTTTCATAAACAAGGAGGATGGATACAATTGGCGTGCTATAGCCGTCGCAATGTTATAGAATATGACTGGAAAATTAAAGTTTAATTACATTTTCGTCTAATATCGTGGTGAGCACACCTTCTTGCATAAATAATGAGCAAAGATGCTATTGGCGTGATATTACCATTGCTACGCTATAGAATCCTCCTGGAAAATTCAA
>NW_016930378.1:0-3124 GCF_001483705.2 Eufriesea mexicana
CCATACATTCATACATACATCAATACATACATCCATCCATCCATACATCCGTACATCCGTCCAACCATACCTTAACCCATCCATACATCCATCCATCCACCCACGAACCCTTCCATCCATCCATACATCCATACATACGTCAATAAATATATCCATGCATACATCAATACCTACATTCATCCATCCATCCATACATGCATCCAGCCGTAAATCCGTCCATCCATACGTCCATACATATATACATCCGTGCATCCCTACATCCATCCATCCACACATCCATCCATACATACAACCATTCTTCCATACATCTATGCATCCATACAACCACCCATCCATATATCCATGGATCCATACGTCCATTCACCCATGCGTCCATCCACCAATCCATCAATCCGACCATACATTCATACATAGATCAATACATACATCCATCCATCCATACATCCGTACATCCATACATCCATAGATCCAAACATACACACATATATACATCCATTCATCCATTCATCCATACATTCATACATCCATACATCCATCAATTCATGCATTCATACATACCTCTACACATACATCCATCCATCCATAGATCCACCTATTCATAAATACATCCTTCCGAACATCCATCCATCCATCCACACATCCATCCTTCCATACATCCATCCATCCATACATCCTCCCATTAATACATCCATCGACTCAAACATCCATCCATTCATACATCCATCCATCCATACATCCATACATACATCAATACATACAGCCATCCATCCATTCATCCCCCCATCCATAAATACAGCCATCTATACATCCATTCATCCATCCATACATCCATACATACATGGATACATACTTCCATCCATGCATACATCCATACATATACACATCGATACGTCCATACATTCGTACATCAATACATACATCCATACATAGATCCATATATACATCCATACGATCATCCATCGATCCATACAACCATTCATCCATAGATCCATCCACCAATCCATCCATCCATCCCTACATCCATACATACATGGATACATACTTCCATCCATGCATACATCCATACATATACACATCGATACATCCATACATTCGTACATCAATACATACATCCATACAAACATCCATACGTACATCCATACATCCATACATCCATACATCCAAACATTCATACGTGCACACATGCAAACATCCATCCATCCATACATCCATACATCCACACATACACACGTCCATAAATCCTACCATCCGTACTTCCATCCATCGGTTCATCGATCACACCCATACATACATACATATATACATTCATACACCCACACATACGTACATACGACGATCAATATCTCAAATCATCCATCCATCCATCCATACATCCTTCCACCCATCCATCCGTCCATACATACATACATCCATGCACCCATACAACCATACAACCATACATACAACCACACATACATCCATACATACGTCTGTACATGCAACCATACATCCATCCATCCATACATCCATTCACACATACATACAGCCATCCATACATCCATACATATATAGATCCATACATCCATTCATCCGTACACCCATACATTCGTACATTCACACATATATACATCCATACATCCATACATCCGCACATACATCTATACACACATCCATACATACATCCATCCATACATCCATACATACGTCCATAGATATATCCATACATGCATCCGTACATAATCAATACATACATCTATCCATCCATACATCCATACGTACATCTGTACATACATCCATACGTTCATCCATCGATCCATACAACCATCCATTCATACATCCATCCACCAAATTACCCATACACCCATACATCCATACGTTCATCAATACGCACATCCATCCATGCATACATCCATACATCCGAACGTCCCTGCATTCTTACATCCATACATCCATACATCAATACTTACATACATCCATACATCCATACATCCATACATCCATACATCCATACATTCATAAGTGCATACGTGCATTCATCCATCCATCCATACATGCATCCATCTATACTTCCATCAATCCATACATTCATACATACATCTACACATACAATCATCCTTCCATAGATCCACCTATTCATAAATACATCCATCCATACATCCATCCATCCATCCATACATCCGTCCATACATAAATCCTCCAACACATGCATCCATCCATACATCTATCCACCCATACATCCATACATACATCTATACAGACATCGATAATTACATCCATCGATCCATACAACAATCCATCCATACATCCATCCACCAATCCATCCATCGATCCATACATCCATACATTCATCAATACATACATCCATCAATGCATACATCCATACATCCATACATCCATACACCCATCCATCCATACGTGCACCGATCAATACATCCATCGATCCATACAACCATACATCCATACATACGTCCGTATACACATCCATAAATCCATACATCCATACAACCGTCCACCCATACATCTATCCATCCATACATCCATACATACACACATCCACACATCCATAAATCCGCCCAATCTTACAACCACCCATACATACATACGTCTATACATACACCTGTCCATCCATACGGCCATCCGTCCATACATCCATCCATCCATACACCCTCCCATCCATACATCCATCGATACATACATCCATCCACTCATACATCCATCCACCAATCCATCCATCCATACATACATTCATACATACATCAGTACATACATCCATCCATACATACATACATAGATCCATACCTTCATACATCCGTACATGCAGACATTCTTACATCCATACATCCATACATCAGTACTTCGATACAACCGGACATCCCTACATCCAAACATACATACATACATCCATTCATCCATCCATCCCTTCATGCATCCATCCATACATCCATCAATCCATACATTCATACATACATCTACACATACGTCCATCCTTCCTTAGATCCATCTACTCATAAATACATCCGTCCATACATCCATCCATTTATACATCCATACGTACATCAATTCACACGTCCATACGTTCACAATCAATCCATACAACCATCCATTCATACATCCATGCGTTCATCCATACTTACATTCATCCATC
>NW_016930379.1:0-715 GCF_001483705.2 Eufriesea mexicana
ATTCAGATTCTATGACATTTCCATGGTTATAGCACGCCAATAGAATATTTCCGCCTTATTTATGCACGAAAGAAGCATAGTACGATATTAGTCGGAGATGTCAATAAAATTTAGTTTTCCAGCCAGATTCTATAGCATTGCAATGGCTATGGCACGCCAATAGAATCTTTCCGCCTTATTTATGCAAGAAAGTAGCATGGTTCGATATTAGTCGAATATGTCAATAAAATTTAATTTTCCAGCCAGATTCCATAGCATTCCAATGGCTATAGCACGCCAATAGATTATTTCCTCGTTATTTACGCTAGAAAGTTAACTCAACACGATATTAGTAGAAAATATCAATAAAATTACATTATCCAGCCATATCCTATAGCATTGCAGTCGCTATAGCTCGCCAGCGGAATTTTTCCTCCTTATTTATGCAAGAAAGTCACCTCACCGCGACATTTGTCGAAAATGTGAATAAAAATTGTATCTTCGAGCCAGATTCTATAGCATTGCAATGGCTATAGCGCGCCAAAAGAATCTCTCCGCCTTATTTATGAAGAAAGCTATTCCGGCACGATATTAGAAGAAAATGTTAATAAAATTGCATTTTCCAGACAGATTCTACATCATTTCAATGGCTATAGCACGCCAATAGAATCCTTCCTCCTTATTTATGCAAGAAAGTTAGCTCACCGCGGTGTTAGTCAAAAATGTCAATAAAATT
>NW_016930379.1:759-989 GCF_001483705.2 Eufriesea mexicana
CTATAGCGCGCCAATAGAATATTTCATCCGTATTTATGCAATGCAGTTATTTCACCACGATATTAGTCGAGAATGTCACTAAAATTGTATTTTGCAGGCAGATTCTATAGCATTGCAATGGCTATAGCATGCCACTAGTATCTTTACCCCTTATTTATGCAAGAAAGTTATCTCGCCTCGATATTAGAAGAAAATGTTAATAAAATTGCATTTTCCAGACAGATTCTACA
>NW_016930380.1:0-568 GCF_001483705.2 Eufriesea mexicana
CCACGATATTAGTCGAAAACGTCAATAAAATTTAATTTTCCCGCCAGACTCTATAGCACTGCATTTACTATGGCGCGCCAATAGAATCTTTCCTCCTTTTATATGCAAGAAAGTTAGCTCCTCACGATATTAGATTATATGCAAGAAAATTAGCTCCTCACGATATTAGTCGAAAATGTCAATAAAAATGTATTTTCCAGCGAGATTCTATAACATTGCAATGCCTACAGAACGCCACTAGTATCTTTCCTACTTATTTATGCACGAAAGTTAGCCCACCACGACATAAGTCAAAAATGTCATTAAAATTGAATTTTCCAGCCAGGCTCTATAGCATTGCAATAGCTACTGCACGCCAGTAGAATATTTCATCATTATTTATGCAATACAGTAATATCACTACGATATTAGTCGAAAATGTCAATAAAAATAGAAAATGTATTTTCCAGCAGGATTATATACCATTGCAATGGCTATGGTTCGACAATGGTATTTTTCATGCTTATTTATGCAAGTGGGTATGCTAGCCACGATATTAGTCGAAAATGTCAATAAAATCGAATTTTTC
>NW_016930381.1:0-476 GCF_001483705.2 Eufriesea mexicana
TAATATCGTGGTGAGCTAATTTTCTTGAATAAATGAGGAGGAAAGATTCTATTGGCGTGCTATAGTCCATGCAATGCTCTAGAATCCGGATGGAAAATTCAATTTTATAGACATTTTCGACTAATATAGTGGTGAACTAGCTTTCTTGCACAAATGAGGAGGAAAGATTCCATTGGTGTTCTATAGCCATTGCAATGCTATAGAAACTGCCTGGTTAATTCAATTTTATTGACATTTTCGACTAATATAGTGGTGAACTAGCTTTCTTGCACAAATGAGGAGGAAAGATTCCATTGGTGTGCTATAGCCATTGCAATGCTATAGAAACTGCGTTGATAATTCAATTTTATTCAGATTTTCGACATATGTCGTGGTGAGTTGGCTCCTTTGCATACGTACGGAGGAAGGATTCTATTGGCGTTCTATAGCCATTGCACTGCAATATAATTGGGCAGGAAAATTAATTTTATAGACAT
>NW_016930382.1:0-971 GCF_001483705.2 Eufriesea mexicana
CCAGAGCGAAGCAGAGCAAATTCGAGCACAGTAGAGCACAGAAATCAAATGTATGGCAGTGTACAGCGCAAAAGTCAAAGCCATCGTGTCCTAACCTGACATAACGTAACTTAACCAAGCGAATCCTAACACACCCTGACGAGCCGAGGCCACTGTTGCTAATTTCCCCACAGCCAAGTAGAACATATTAAAGGAGAGCAGAGCTCAGGGGTCTATCCATTCGCAGTGCATAGCGCAATAATCGAAGTTCTCCTATCGTAACGTAACCATTCGTAACGAACCGAAAGAAGCTTCTCTCAACCAAACGTGCCAAGACAACTGTTACTAGCCCCCCAGAGACAAGCAGAATATAATAGAGCACAGTAGACCGCAGAACGCTGTAGCCATCCGCATTGCAGTGTATGACGCAAGAGTGAGTGATAAGCTAACCCGACATGTCCAAACTTAACATAACCGAACGTAGACTAACACCACAAAATGTGCCGTGAGCAGTATTGCTGGCCTCCCCAGTTTCGGGCAGAGCATATTAGAGCAGTGTAGAGAGCAGAAATCCATCGAGTGGCGGTGTATAGGGCAGAAGTCAAAGCAATCCCTTTCTAACTTAACCAAGCGTAACGTAACCATACGTAGTCTAATTCAAAATAACGTGCCGAGACCGCTATTACTTGCCTCCACGGAGCCAAGCAGAATATGCCAGAATACAGAAGAGTGCAGAAATAATGCAGTGTACACTACGTAAGTCAAAGCTATCCAAACCTATCCCATACGAACGTAACCTAACCGAACGTAACATAGCTCAACCGGACGTGCCGAGACCGCCATTGCTGGCCTCCGCAGAGCCAAGCAGAGCATATTAGAACAATGTAGATCGCAGAAGCCCACCGAAGATCCGTGTATGCTATGAAGGATATAGCCACCCTATCCTATCCTAACCAAACGTAACATAACCAAGCGTAATCTCACCCAACCCA
>NW_016930383.1:0-644 GCF_001483705.2 Eufriesea mexicana
GCAGTGTGATGATTGCTATACTCAGTATTGCTACGGTAATTGTTAATATCTGGAACCATGACGGCACTGTCCTTTCCGTTCTGCAGTTACTACATAAATTACATCATCATTGAACTGACCTTTCCAACAGCTACTGTGCTCCAGCAGTGGATACATCGACTATAGCACCGGGAACGGCAAATATCTCGAGTCATCGCTGATGTACACATTTGCTATCATAAAACTAAAGTGAAATTGAAATCATATGGGAATAGATTACTCCAACGGCTGCAGTAATTGTATGCAGGCCGCATACAGCTATATCTTGACAAATGCTATTATCTCGATATGTAAAGAATCTGTATTTTGTCATTATACGGTTGCTATACTTTCTATACCATAATTGAGGAGGTATTTCTGCGGCTGCAATGATCTTTCGACGGATGTTCTAGATGCCGTACTGTCAATTGTAAATATCTCGAGCCATACGTACTATGCAATGATCATTCTAGATCTGCTGCTAAGCTTGTGTCATGGGTGAGCATATTATTCCAACGTCTGAGGTACGGTGATGATGGCTGCACTCAGTTCCAACGTCTGAAGTACGGTGATGATGGCTGCACTCAGTACTGTTTGGTCTATTGTTACTAGCTCGAAAGTTAGAG
>NW_016930384.1:0-1361 GCF_001483705.2 Eufriesea mexicana
GTGAAAGCTATCCTAACCTAACCCAGACAAGCCTAACCTATCCAAACGTAACCTAACTCAACCAAACTTGCCGAGACCACTTTAGCTGTTATCCCTGAGACAAGCAGATCATATTATAGCAGGGTAGGGCACTGAAATCCACCGAAAAGCAGTGTAGAGCATAAAAGTCGGAAATATCCTATCCTAACCAAACCAAACGAAACCTAACCCAACCTAACGTGACGAGACCGCTATTGCTGGCACCCGCAGAGAGCACCCGCAGAGACGGACAGGGTATGCTAGAGCACAGTCGAGCGTAAAAATCGACCGCATTGCTGTCCAAAGCACGAAAGGCGAAGGCAGCCTGACCAAACATAACCGAACCTTACCGAACCAAACGTAATTTGCCGCGATCACTATTATGTTACATTTGCGATGTTGAGTTATGTATAGTTCGATTATGATAGCCATACCCAACGTCCATACACTGTGTTTCTGTGGATTTCGGTAATCTCCTCTCCCCTAATCTGTGCTGCTCGGCTCTGGTGTGGTGAGCAGTAGTGTGCACGGCACGATAGGTTGAGTTAGCTTGCGCTTGGAAATGTTACGCTTTGTTATGTAAGGACAGTGTAGCACTGACTTCTTTGCTACGCGCCGATATTTGAAGAGTTTCTGCTCCCTACTGCGCTCTAATATTTTCTACTGGACTCTAGGGAGGCCAGAAATTGTGGTCTCGGCACGTTAGGTTGTTTTCGGTTACGTTTGGTTAGTTAAGGTTACACTATATTCGGTTAGGACAGGTTCGACTTTCGTGCTATACACCGTTATTCGGCAGTTTTCTGCGCTCGTCTGTTCCCTACAACATTCTGTTTGGCCCTGTGGAGGCCAGCAGCAGTTGTCTCGGCACTTTGGTTTGAGCAATGTTACGTTTGGTGATGTGAGGTTTGTTAAGATAGGATAGAGTAGTCTTGACCTTTGTGCTATACACTGATATTTGATGAATCCCTGAGTTCCTCTATACTCTAGTACGTTCTGCTCGGCTCTGGGGAGGTCAGCAATTGTGGTCTCCGCACGTTAGATAGAGATATGTTACGATTATTACGTTACGTTTTGCTATGTTATTATAAGATAGCTACGACCTTTGTGCTATACACTGCTATTCGGTGGATTCCAGCGCTCTACTGCCCTTACTACATTCTGCTAGGCGCTGGTGCGGCAGGGCGCTGGTGCGGCCGAAAATAGTGGCCGCGGCACATTATTTTGAGATAGGTTACGTTTGGATAGGTTACGTTGGTTGGGTTAGGAAAGGGTAGCTCTGCCTTTTCCTTTACACGTATATATAGTATGGATTTCTGCGCTCTGCTCTCCTCTAGTATATTCTG
>NW_016930385.1:0-545 GCF_001483705.2 Eufriesea mexicana
TCACAGAGTGAAGCAGAATGTGTGAGAGCAATCGAGATCGCAGAGATCGGCCGAACAGCAGCGTGAACTGCAAAAGTTAAAGCTACACTAGCCAAACCTATCCTTACGTAACCTAAGCGAACGTAACGCAACTCAACGTAACGTGCCGCGACCACTACTTCTGGCGTCCACAGAGACATGCAAAACATTGTAGAGCACAGGGAAGCGCAGAGATCCATAGGATATCTGGGTGCAGCACAAAAGTCAAAGCTATCTTAACCTAACACGACGAAACCTAGCATAACCGAACGTATCCCAACTAAACTTAACGTGACGCGAACAGTATTTCCGGCGTAACTGGCGCCAAGAAGAACATATTGGAGAAGAGCAGTGCGCAGAATCCCATAGAATAGCAGTCTATAGCAGAAAAGTGGAGGCTACACGCGCCTAACCCAAAATGGCCTAAACATACCAGGCCTAAACATACCGAACGCAACATAGCTCAACATAATGTGCCGCGGCCATTATCGCTGGCGTCCGAACAGACATGGAGAAAATATTAGAGG
>NW_016930386.1:0-10793 GCF_001483705.2 Eufriesea mexicana
TCCAAATGACCTTTATCTTTTTTCTATATAATATATGCATTGAAGCAGCACATATCAAGTAATTGTAGAAAATTTTTTTTATAAAATTTGTTTGCATATTACGGGCAGCCATGTAGGTCACCATAACTCCATCTCTCAAATCTACGGTCGCCCATATTCTTGTTATAATCCAGGACAACATTCGGTTTTTCTTCCCTTCTTGCTCCCTTTTCAATCACTGTATTTTCCTGGTTATGAATAGAACTGAGCATCAATACGTCTTTTTTATCCTTCCATTTTAGAACCATAAGTTTACCATAAAACCATAATCTTACTATATGTTCATTTTTCTGTAATTTTTTTCTTTTTATTTCACTGGGCATTCCGACTCTGTTTATCCTCATTGTTCCAACAATGTTTGTATTTTTTTGACACAAGAGTTCAGTCAAATGAATTGACGTATAGAAATTATGTAAGTAAATCCTATACCCTTTATTCAGTAAGTCATGCGTTAACTCCAAAACAATTCTTGTTGATTGTTCTTCTTGTGGGTAGTTGGAACCATAATTTGTGTCCTTGCGTGTGTATAAAATTATATTTTATATCCAAAATTGGTTTCCACTCAAAATAAACAACTTCATTCCAAATCTAGCTCTTTTTGTAGATATATATTGTTTCCAAGATAAATTCCCTTTGCATAACAAAAGAGATTCATCTACGCATATTTCTCGTTCACATACATAAAACCTTTGAAACTTTTCTGACAAATTATTGATGATTGGATCAATTTTATATGTTTTTCTATTAGATGTGTTAGGATCAAAACTTAGATTGTCTGCAAAATGCAAAAGCTTACATAATAATTCAAACCTTCTTTCGCTCATGGTTGCGTAAAAAAGTGGTGTTTCAATTATTTTTCTTTTTGAAAAATGAAGTTCAAAAGCCGGTTTTCCAATTATTCCTTGTAAAATTAGGAGTCCGATAAAAATTTTTATTTCAGCTTCATTTATATCCTTCCATTTTCTAATTTTCTCAACTCAGGATCATTATCAAAAAATTGGGCGGCGTACAAATTTGTTCGCTCTGTAATTAATTTGATAAGTTCCTCATCTAAAAACTTCTCAAGATAAAAGAAAGGAACTTTTTTGCTGCTCTCGTCGGTATCGCCGACAGCGTCCGCGAAGGAGCCCCCCACCCCCCCCCTCCTCGCTGACTGTCGCCGGCGCCCTGCGCGAAGCCACGTCTCACATGGCGCGGGTTTTCACACCGAGGACACAGGGCTAAAGTGCCCCGTCCTCCGCATTGCTATGCTCCATAGGAGCCGCGTCGCCACTATCTACTAAAAAAAAGTCTCGTCCAAACTACTTAAGTTTTCCGGCATCCCCGGGCTGACCGCCACAGGGCGCGTTGAGCGTCCCTGCTCCGCCGCTTGCATCGTCCGCGCGGTGACGTCACCTTCAGCCGAGGTCCTTCCGGCTGCGCAGTCGCGCGCCGCCGCGGCAGCCAATGGGCGCCCTCCTTTGCCGACTTGCGCCGTAGCGACGTCCAATATGTCGAAGAACAATGTGGAATATTCCGCACAATTTTCACTGATTACACCCACTGCGCCTACCCCAGGACGCGAGTCCCCGGCCACTAACTCACAATCATCATACGAATCACCTATCGCACATTTTTCCCAGTTGAAGTATGCGAATTCCATCTTCTTTGTGTGTTTCGAGGCCTCCTGTTTAACGGATGAACCATACTGCGTCATAGCTTCTGACTGGCATTCAGTTTGTTTCTAATCGTCCAAAGAAAAAGTATCACGTGTCACCGGTCTCTCTAGGTAAATTAGATAGAAAGTACTATAACTCAGTAGTGGCGTCCACAATGTCCACGATTCCCGGAGAAATTTTTACACTAATTCACTATTCACGAGCACCACGCCACACTCCGGGACGCGAGTCCCTGGCCACTGGCACCCACGCATTACGCGCACGAGATGACACTAACACCCGCGCCCGAAAACAGTTTTCCGCCGGAATATAGACCACGCTGGAGGAGCGTCACAGGGACTCTGGAAGAACGTAACCTTTTTTTTTTTTTTTTTTTTTTTTTTCGGGTTAATATCGTGGTGAGATAACTCCCTAGGGGAAATTTTCGAGAAGATAACCCCACCCCCTGGGGTGGGGTGAAGGTTATGTGAAATTTTTACTCACTAAAACCCCCACGGCGGCCCTCCCCGTCGAAATTGACGGCGCTCCGGGAACTCTTGCGATAACAACCGGAGCACCGCCGCGGCGTGGCAATTGTTCGGGCTCATCCAAATGTTAATACCTCGTTTTGCGGTGCCGCGTGGCCACAGCGGCCACAGCGGCCACAGACATCCGGGCCCGCCACCGAGATGCCCACGGTCCGCCCGTGCTGTGGCGGTGAGCGGGAGAGCTTAACCCACCGTTACCACAGCCAGTGCAATGGCGCGGTTGGGTTCAAAACCCAACCGCTACGGCCTGCAGGGCGGCGAGCCTGCGACGTGCTCGCCGCCAGTGCCTCCGCTTGCGGATTGCGTCCGCTGACTCGCGGACACGCTCCGCGGCCTCCTTCTGGAGCATAACCTGCTCGCAGAAGGAGGCCACCGCACCCCACGCGCTCACGCTCTCCACCATCTTCGGGACGATGACAGAGAGCGAGAGATCCCTCTCCATCAGTCACTCCTGCGTTTTCCCTGTTAACACATTGCGGACGGGGCTCTGCGCGTTCAACACGCCCTCAAAGACCGCACATTTTCGAACGCTCCAAAAACATGCTTGGCAAGTAACAGGAAGCGGATACGCACATTTCTAATTTGCATTTAGTATTCTTAAATAATACTATATATACATAGTTTATATATCTGTTTATTATATAAGATTTTTTACATTTTAACTATTATTTATTATACAAATTTGAATATTGATTTAGAGTGTGATATTTGGTAAAGCATACTCCTTTGTGCTATGCTGTTTGGCACAATTGGCAACAGTATCTTGTTTCGCTCCTTTTTTCATTGCACGAACAAACTTTACATTGCTTCGCTCCTTTTTCCATTGCACGAACAAACTTTACATTGTTTGGTTGGGAACTTCTTCTTGCCTTTACTGCGTATTGGTTCCAGTATATGCTGTTTCATATTACCAGAGAGTCCACATGGTGGGTCGACATGTAGGTGATTTGTTGTATTTGAAACACCTTGTTCTACATCCATAAATGTATCCGTTGATTTTTCTTCCGTCGTCCACAATTTCATCACAGCAAGTAGAAAATCTTTATATTTCATTTTTTCATTATTACACGAATTATAAATCTTGAATGCATTGAGCAGGCCGCAGTTGACGAGATATAATACTATCTTTTTAGGCCACTTAATTGTTTTTCTCAATATTGAGTAATATGATAGATATTGATCTGCAAGATCGACACCGTTCATGTTTAAATTATAATCTGCAATGCATTTCGGTTTTTGTATAGTTTTATATTTTTCAGTGCATTCAACCATTTCAAATTTATGAATTGTCGAAATCATTCGAACCTCTCTCTTATCTTTCCAAATTTGCAACAAAATATCACCTTTCCGTTTGAAAATACTCTCCCCTTTTTGTAGTTTTAACGATTTTGTTTTTAAACATTTTGGCAATCTATTGGCGCGTATTGTGCCACATATTCGGATTTTATTTTGTAATAAAAATTCGGCAATGTTCAAAGTATTATAATAATTATCCATATAAAGATGGTGCCAATATCCGAAATACGGTGTAAGAATCGTTGTTACCGTGTCTTGCAGTTTTTTGTCTTGTCCACAATAAATTTCTATATTACATATATATCCCGCCTGACTCTCCGATAATACTCGTACAAGTATTCCATATTTAGTAAGTTTACGTGGATTGTACGTTTTAAATTTTAATTTTCCACCTCAAGGGATCATGGCTTTATCTAGCGATAGGTTCTGATGAGGAGTATAAACGGTTTTAAATTTTAAAAATAAAAGGTAGGTAATTGTAAACAGGTTGTATTTTGTAGAGCCTATCACTATTTTCATTCATTTTCGTGTTATCGTTAAAATGTAAATACCTCGTAACCTGATCAAATCTGTTCCTACTCGTTAATTTTGAAAAAATAGGTGTTGCCAAATATGGATCCACGGACCAGTATTCTTTTATGTTATCCTTTCGTATTTGTCCCATCAAAATAAATATTCCGAACAAATTTTTTATTTCGGAACATGAGACATTTCTCCATTTTCCTTGTTCATGAATAGCCTTATATTTATGTACATTTTGTAAGTATTAGCGATTTGTTTCTTCAGAAATAATTTGGAAAAATTCATTGCCAAATATACAATCAACAGCTTCTTTCACGCTGCAATTTCTTTGTAATGATGTTGTACCACAAATTATTTCGAAAGGTTACAGATTGGGAAAAGTATCCTCATTTGTCCATTCTTCAATTATAGGCTCATCAGTCTCCACATCCGAATCTTCACTTTCGCTTGAAATATTATATTTTTTACTCAGATTTTTTCTATGTATAATCACATCACTTAATTCAAGAATATGGCTGCTATCACTTCATTTTCCTCTTTTTCCGGATGAAGTAATGTATGAATACAGGCACCGCCTCATAGCGATGAACACACACGCACACGCACACACTCTTTTTTCATTATGATTTGAAATATGCAATTTCCCATACTTTTTTTTGTTGGTTTTGATTTATAAATTGTTAGCCTACAGTCATTTGATTTATACGCTATTGTCAAGAAGATTTTCCAACTATGGCTAATTCCCTTCTGTTCGTACGTATCCTTCCAACGAGTGTCGTCCGTTTTGCCAACAATTTTCTAGCCAGGGATGCAGTGGCGAGAAAAATTGTACGTTGTAATATTCTTGTAGAAGTTAGTGAAAGGTACGGCCAGTTTCGGGCCAACAAATTCACTCAGTGGTATTGACGCCAGTTTTGTTTCATCCCGTCCTAATTATGGCAACCCATTTACAATATATTTGGTATTGACGTCAAACGCCAGCCAAAATTTGATTCCAAATTTGTTTGGTTTATTTGGCATTCACTGCGTAAATTTGCATCTCGCTTTTGTGGGAAACAGTTGCTTGTCAGTGCTCACATTTCTGCTTGGTTTGTAATAACTTTGGCTAATTTCGATAAACTTGTTCTACGCGTCTGAAACTGGAGCAAACTTGTCCGTGCACAAACGTTGGATTCGTTATGTTTTTTTTTATCGAATCGGAGAAATCTCAAAATTTCTGTGAAAGCGTTCCTGCTCATAGCTTTCGAAGAGAAAAGGGAGGTTTCCATTTCGTATTCCGCAGATGTGAAGTGGGTAAATTTTTTGCTTAAATATGAGACATTACTTAACCCTTTGCACTCGACAATTTTTTGGCTAAAGAAGAATAGGAGTTCGAAGATTTTCTGCTAGAAAGTTGACGATATATTTTTGAGCAGTAAATGAGAAATAGTATAATAATTGATACGTAGAATTATTTGATTTCAATACCTTGCACACCGTTACATTATCTTGAATGTGATGTATTAATCAATATCTATCTTAGAAATTTTGTTAATTTTTTTTTTTATTGACTTAACGAGTTTTACAATCAGTTCCTCAAATGGGATTTATAAGTAAAAATGATAGCTTTATGAGGGACATGAAAAGCAAATACGTAAATCGTTGCATCGGTTGATTACTTGCAGTATGTGTAGTACAATGATGGAGTTTAAGTTATTAGGAGATTCGACATACTAATGCTAACTGATTTTTATGGCGCGCTAACTGACTCATGTGGCGTTGGCTAAATTGGGTGATTTCGCATTTTACTGAAAGTATAGCCAACTGCACTCTCTAGTGCAACGGGTTAAAACCTGAACGCGGTCTCATTCGCTTGTTTCCGGACAATGAGTACCTAAAGAAAATATTTTGAACTTTGGCATTTTCTTAAAATACTATATTTTCATTCCATATACAATCGTCATATACAATCTAACCAAAAAAAGAAGCAAAATCGAAACTTTAATTTATAATTATAGAAAAAAACACTGCCTTTTTTTCATGTGGTGTTTTACATATACATGATATAACGGAAAATGAAAACACTAATATTTAAGGTATATATGGTAGTTTTCGAAACATTGTCCAAGACGTAAGCGTGCTAGGCATTGAGCATACATAAAGCTGAGGAATAATTAAACTTATTATATCGTTCAACAAAAAGCGTAAACACACGAAAGAGGTACTTAATTATGGAATACACTGCTTGAGAGTGATTCTTGCTTTTATTGTTTATGAACCATCGTATACGTTTTATTTTTGGAGTATAACATTCAATTCATGGCACATGAATGTAAATTCAATAAAAAAAATGTCAACAAAGAAAAAAATAGAAACAATAAAAACTTCAATAAAAAAAAAAAATTATCGTGAGGGCGAGAGTCAAGTAACAAACTTTGAATGCAGACCGGCGTTATTGCGGGTACATACGATATGCGAAGAATTTTTCCCTTTAAAAAATAGGTTAAGAAGAAGAACGGAAAGCGAAAAATTAAACAATCGGATAATATAAAAATTTACAATACGTGAAATGAGCGAGAGAAATAACAACGAATATACGGTTATAAAGTAAATTTTGAAAAGAATCATTTGACCACGCTTGGTGCGTTTAGCGTTAATTGTACTTGTCCATGGCCGCTAAAAAAGCAAGACACTCGTTGTCCACATGTGCAATGTGATTCAGTAACTCCGCTCAAGGCTGCATCTTCGTTACCGTTGGTAATATGCGAAAGTACCCTTCGAGGGCGACGTATGATTCCCTATTTGTCTTTACATTACCAGTATTTTGCGTTGTATAATAATATTGCGTAATACATGGGACGAATCAGGATCAGGTCCATACAGTACACAGACGTCGTCCTCAAGGGGTTAAAAGACACAGTTCGTTTCTTCGAGAAGGCACATGTTAAGAGGGAAGTCATTTTTGGCTCAAGCTTACAATTTTTGATATGTCAAGTTCAACTATGTTTTTCAAATGGACTTACATATTCTTGTTGTTATGTCTTCGTAGCTGAGTCCAAATCGAGTCCAAAGACGTCTATAATATCACGATCTTCGTGTCATCTTGAGTGCCAAAGTTTAAATATTTACAGGAATTGCTACGAATACTAAAATAACAACAGCAGAGAAGTGAGAAATGTGAATTATATTATTATAATATTATAATAAATTTTTAAAATTGGTAAATTGTACGCAATTTCAAGGAAGAAAAAATATGTTCATTCGGTACGTGGTTGCTAATTAAAAAAAAAGCTGATATAATCGATGGAGTGATGTATGGAAGAAATTAAGATAAATAAAGAAGTTAATCACGTTTCAGAAGAGCACACAAGAAATAATTTAAATTCGACTGGAATTTTGAACAAAAATGATTTCCTTTGATTTTTAGACATTTGTTAATGCGATTTTTGATAAGGAGTCGTCCATCAATGATTACAAACTGATAGTAGTCAGGATAATTTACTATAGTCATCTTGATAGCAAATTTCTTCCAAGAGAATTTGTTTTTTTCTTTATTTTTGTAATATCTATTTGGTAAATATTGTAGTGTTTATTATCCAAAACACGAATCCGCAAGCAGATTTTTTGTAGAAACGTTTTATTTCTACTGAAAGCTAGTTAATCGTAGTTGGTTTCAAAAGACAGGAGAAAATTTTAATGATTTAGTTAACAGTTTGTTATGTTTATGTAGTCGTGAATGAGTTTCAGAAATAGTACTGTACTTAATGCTATATTTGCGTGAAAATTGTTTCAAAATTTAAGCAGGGATATCCTACGATATAATTCTCGTGCAAACATTGTTTTGTATATCAGCGATCAGAATACACATTGGATGTTTTATCCTTTTCGTCAATATTGTATCACGGAGCGGAGCGGAAATGGAAGAATGTGTTTTCCGGCTTTAACGTGACAGAAGAGAGGAAAATAAAATTCCCGAACGTGTACCTATTTCGTCATCGTGCAGTAGATCCATTTTGTGATCGAATTTCATAGGCATTATAATAACCGAACTCGATCTCTGCATTTCATTGCGATACACGTATTCTTCATGCCCTTATAACACTGCGAGTCTAAACGCTTGTGCGAATTAGTATTAGGGCTAATAAGTCTTCGATACAATCTACGTGCTGCAGTTTAACCCCTCCAGGAACAGTGTTAATCCTCACGACTATGTTCAAGCTTAACCTGGCTACGACGTCATGCCTTGAAAAGGAGATTATTACCACCGTAGAATTATGGAAGACTCCGTAGCCGTGGACTTTGCACATCTTATTTCCATGACGTGCGAATTATTGTCAAGGATCATATCACCAGTCGTAATATTACGGTTACACTCATCTTTATCTAATCGCTGGTGCAGAAATAAAGAAAAAAATATAAAGAACGCTACCAGTTGAGTACAATCCTAACAATATAAACCCAATGTGCAGACAAATTTTCAAGCATTCGTAGAGAAGATTGTTCCCAGTCGATCCTGCAACCGGACACAAGTATCTAAATATTCTTAAAGCCTGTACATCTCTAATCTTAATCATTGGTGGGATCTCGTACGCAATATTCTCTTATTGTTCGAAGAGAAAGGCAATTACCTACAATCGAAATCCAAGTGCAGGCTGCTCAATATTAGTTTTCTAGCAACATTTGCAATCACGACGTCACAAACTTTTTACTGGTCGTTGGTTATTTATTCAAGTGAATACCATACCATAACTCAGTCGGAGCTTCACGATCTCGTGGTAGTTGTTAAAGGATGAGGCACAACTTTTAAAATCTTGGCTACGTCATTTCAATTTCCCCTACGAAAGTTCAGCAAAAATGACTTTTGTATATCGAATTAACTTTGTGTCTGTAATGCTACGAGTGTTTTATATGAGTTTTAGTTATGTTTTCGATTCATTTGAATGAAGCTTATTTATTGACTCTTCAAAATACAGTTTAAAGCCGCTATTACTATACACCGAGAATATACATCTACTAGTCCTAATTATGTATTGAACAAAATTGAAACACAACTACGAATCGTTGCAAGAAGTGCATTGTGGAATTGAATACGATAAATGTACGATATGTACGAAATGTAAGATCGAAAATAAATGCTGTCATTGCTTCAACAGAGTTTACAAAGTATTGCTACTTCTGCAAATAACGACAACATGATGCTAAAAGTTATCAGGCGCTATAACATAAACTACTTCCATAACAAGAGAATATAAAATAAATATTTCTTGATTTTTGAGAAGTATGATTGCCATGTTTGTATATTAAATATACACTCCATCGGAAATATTCATAAATTAACACCATGATTTGCATATTTAAAAACAATATTTTTTTTCATTTCTGATAAACTAATAAAAGATATATTTCTTGGTCCTGAAATTCGGCATTTAATGAAGGACGATAAATTTATAGAACAATTAAATAGTGTGCTTTATTCTGTTTTATCCATACGGGATAAACGTATTTGTGTATGAAAGTAATTGGGAAATGAAGAACACAACATAAGCAACAGGAATCAAAAACAGGAATCTGGAAAAATTCAGATAAAATAATAAATTTCTAATAAATTTCAAGAGAAATATCAAATGAGCATGATTCTACAAAATTCTATAAATCGAAGTTTAAATCTGGCCAGAAATGGTTCATAGTTGTAGTCACTGATACTCATTTTATGACCTTGTATGCAACACATGGTAGAAACCGATTTTGGTTGCACTTTGTACTTCGTCGCATGGGGTGACCAGATATTATACGTGATGCATAATCCAGATTCGGCCTAATTAGAAAGCAATATAACATTCTAATGCAATCAATCTTGCTAAAGATTGACATTGAGTGCCTCATCAGAGCAGGCAACTTATTCGCTTCCACCAAAATGAAGCGATGGTGCGAGGTGAAATCTAATAACGATGTGAAATGAACGATCAAATTCTTAATTTCGCGATATTAATAAGAACGATTTATATGTGAAAAACAGTTGTTTGGCGGTGCCCGATACAGAAACAAGCGGTGCACTTGAATATTATACGGCATTAAAATTTTTGTAGCCGGAGGATCCAAAATATACTTAAAATCTACTAAAGCAACCATGAATACACTCGCACTGTTTGATAACCTTAACTATAAATAATTTACAAACAGACAGTCTGGTTCTGTTTAGTGAAAATGGTAAGATTTCCTCGACAAATAGAAGTCAAGAAATTGTTTTTATTATCGATAAACTATTAACAACTAAAATCTGTCAAGTGACAAACACGGCGAGCGTTTGCAGCGAAGTGTTACTAGAATGAAACGCCGATATCAAGATATCAAGATGTTGAAGTTGTGCCTGGAATATCAATACCATGTTATACGAATTATAACTTTTAATATGAAAAAATTATTTGAGAAATAATCGAAGATTTACATTATTTTCACAAAATATTATGCAATCAATGACATTTTAACTGGTTGCTCTGGATACAAAATAAAATACGGACTAGTTGCCACGTTGCTCGGAAGAAGAGGAAAGAAACTGAACAGCAGAAAGAACATACAAAGTAAAGAACAGACACTCTAGTGCATGAATGCGTTCATTTCAGCCGTTTGTTTATTTTTGTGATTGATTATTCTCAATTGAATATTCGCAACGCAAGAAAAATATACACGTGTACAATGATATTGGTAGACGTTGTTGTGCAATTAACAGGACGTAACAAACGACAAGTGAAACACAAAACATCTTTAAGTTTGC